>NW_010428504.1:69758-76063 GCF_000710305.1 Buceros rhinoceros silvestris
TGCTGGCAAGGGATGGGGCCGATGTGCAGCCAGATTCCACGCCGCTGTGCGCAGCCCACTGCGTGGCCCCTCGTACGCCAGCCTTTGTTGAGAGCAGCTCTGGGCCTGCTGAGACTCGGCAAGCTGGTGCAGCTTCTGACAAAGGCACAAGCCCATCGCTGGGGAAGTGGGTCTCCAGGGTCCCTGCAAACCTGTCACATTCGGCACGGGAACAGACTGAGCAGCAGGGCTGGAGCACCAGCGTTGTGTGAGCAGAGCAGCTCCTCTGGTGGTGGCCTCTTTGTGCCAAAGGGAAGGGGAGAGCTGAATAAACTGAGATGCTGCCAAGACATTTCAGACTGGTCGGTGGGAATTGTGGAATTGTCATCTCCAGGGTGTAAGTTTGATGGGGGAGTGAAGAGCAAGGGAGGATGTTTTCCTCCTCTTAAAATAATGTGAAAGGAGGTGGAAAAAAGGACTCTCTTCTGGTTAGATGTTGGCTATCTGAGCCATGTAAGTTGGCTCGGCTCTCTGTTTACTCAGGATCTCTGGGTCCAAGAATCTTTCAGAGCAAACCCAATGATATGGATAGGGAGCGTGAGATAGGTCTTGATCTCTTCCCGTTGTGCTATAGCAGAACAGTACAGAAAAACTTGGTGCAGTCCCTTGGCTGTAATTGAGACTCTCTGTAGCCCACCCATCTAGCAGCACTGGAGGGGCAAAAATTTTGAGACCGCCTCATAGTTGTTCGTTTTCCTTCTCCAGGTGAAACCCTGTGCTCGGTCGCCGGGACATGGGCTCAGTTCTCACCCTGCTGTTGCTGCAGTGTGTATCCTTGGTGCGTCTTCTCTGCTGCAGATTCCCACGTAAAGAATGGAGTTAAATCTTTCCCTCTTTGGGGAAACCTAGAGATAGGTTTTCTAATCTTCCCAGCTGACTTAGGCTCCCAAGTCCTCTCTTCAAAGCTGATAATGGGGCTTGGGGTTCTTAGATGTGTTGGTGAACATGACTGTTAAGTCACCCAGCTCTGCTGAGTGCTGGGAGGCTGAGGATTAGAGCCAGTGCTGGAGTACAAAGCACTGGTCCTTCCAGGTGGCATTTCCACCCATGGCCTCTGATCAGTGTGTCTCAAGTCCAAAGAGGTCTGTGATTAGGTAGAACCCGCGTTGCCTTGGCTCTTACACAAGCTCATTTTACGGTGTCGTACCCGCATCCTTTACGGTTGCAAAGCCGTTGGGTGACAGAGGTGCAGTCCTCCTCCAGCTGACCTACTTTCCTGGCCTGTCTCAGTTCCTGTTTTGCTGTAGAAGTGCAGCAGGTGAGCGCTAAACTTCCTCTTCCCGTGAAAGAGGGGGAGAAAAATCCACTTGGATTCGTAGATCTTTGGGAAGAGTATTTGTTTCTGAAAACCTCTCTGGATCTCTTCAGTACTGCTGTGTCAGGCTGGCAGGAGCCTTCAGTGTAGTGCAAGGTCTGGGGTCCCGTTTGGGGGGCTCTCTGTGGTCAGGGCTGTGTTGCGCGGGTGGCAGTAAGTGATGAGTATGCCTGGGGCTTCCTCTGACATTTTTAGTATTGCCTGGCCTAGCTTCCGAACATGACAGTTCTACTGATAATGTTTTTAATTTTCAGCTTTAATATTAAAGAGCTGCCCTGATTTGGCTTCCTTTCAACTGAGATGCTTTGTAGAAGGCAGGAGAGAGGAGGCAGAGGCAGGGATTTGGGGAACAAAAAAAAGGAAAAAAAAAACCAAACAACTCCCCCTATCTCTCCCCATCCTCTGTCTAAGGGGTAGTGTTACCTTTTGCAGGTACACGGGCTGAGCAGACCTGTCTGAGAGGGTGCTGAGACATCCAGGAGCTGCTACACTGTTTGTTCGCGAAACATCCTTGGTTGTGCTGCTGCTGCCGTCGGGGAGCTGGACCGTGGGTGCTCCCATCCCAATGCCTTCAGCCACTGCCCTGGTTCTTTGTGTGCCAAGGCTGGCTGGGTGAATGGCTTTGAGGACATAAAGGAGTGACTTTAGAGTAAAAGATCCTCCAAAAGGCACATGGCTAGCGGGTGCAAGTGGCGCATCAAAGCTGTGCAGGTGGTTTGAGTTGTAAAGAGGATGGGATTGCTGCTCTCGTCGTTTAGGTTGTACCCCAGAATCTGAGTGTGCTAAATAACTCATGAATATGTGATCTGCCTCTTCCCTGCTTTGCAGCTAGAAAAGCTGAGAGAGGGGAGGTAGGACCTCTTAAAACACCGGCCTGGCATTCAAAAGATTGCTATTCAGTCTTGTGCTCTCCTACTGACTCGGTAAATTTGGGGCGGGTTAGATCTTTGAGCCTTCATACTGCTACTGATGGTAATTATTCCCTTTTCCTTGCTTATTGTATGTCTTGTTGATTTAGTCCCCACACTTCTGAGGGCTCTCTGACACATCCCAGGACTTTGCTTTAAATGAAGGAAAGAAGGGGGGATGGTGGTGGTGGAATTTTTCAGTCTGTGATCTGAATGATTGCCGTAAAAACTGCTGGGAGGCAACCCAAATACAAACCGTGTGTGGGATTTGGTGCTTTGGTACAGCGCGAACCTGAGATGCTGGAAGGAAAATGCCGCAGATCATCCTAGAGATTAATACACTAATGTGGGATCTCCCTGGAGGGCCAAGTTCAAATCTTGACTGCAAGACCCGAGGGCCTTCTCCCGTGGCGTGTGCCGGTGGTAGCACCGGTCTCACCTGCCCCTTCAGGCGGCTGCCAGCTCGCTCGCCTGTGTGCTGAGAAGTGGGTGTTTTGGGCATGGATCTGGTGGAGGTGGTGCTGCTTTGGAGTTACTGCGTGATCTTGGTCTTCCCCTGCACAAGTGCAGCCAGTTGGGAGTGGGATGAGACTTGCAACCTGTCCTGCTGACGTGTCTGGGAACAGCAGGGCATGGTGCTAGTCAGAGCGAACGTCTGCTGGCAGATGGGCGCACGGGGGTGGGAGTGGAATAGCGAGAGAGAAGGAGTGATAGGAGGGTAATGAGGTGCCTTGGCAGAGCTGTGAAATCAAGGAGTCTTCACTGCTCATATTCTAACTGCTGTCACATGTAACTGGTGCTTCTGTCACCAGTTCTTCCATGGAGTCTCTTCTGCCTGAAGTACATAAGAACGAGCCCTGTTGGGTTTTGCTGCCTCCTGTCCAGGCTGGGAGGGGCGAGCAGAGCAACGGGACTTTTGTTGTTTCAAAGCCACAAATCCCGGATGAGAACTTTTGTGAGGAGGATATATGATCCTGGCCTCCAGCGCTGAGTGTTTGCAGCATCAGACCAACATTTCCAGGAAAATCAAGATGAAGAATGAAGCGTTCCATGGGGAGGGAGCTTGTGCCTCTATTTGTGCTCTGTGGCCAGGTACTTCTTAGCTTTGGTGCTGGCTTGGCAAGCTGATACTACCTGTGGCTTTGGAGGAGTTATTTAAAGGGTAAACTGAGGCAGGAGGATTGATAAAATTCAGATTGCATTGAACGGCTGACTCAACACCTGGGATGCGAAGTGCTGAGAAAACTTCAGCGCTGTCGCTGGCTGACTCTACCCATTCCCATCTGCTTTCCACTTGCCACTGTTTGGTTGTTTTTGCTTTGCTTTTGGTTGGGGACGGTTACAAGCCTCTGCAGTTGTCTCCGAGCGCCAGTTTTGTTAACAGGCTGGGTGACAGGGTCATGGCAACACAGGATCGGAGGCAGCTTGTGCTCTTTAAAACCTTGAAATGCCACTTGTAACTGCGCAGAGCTCCAGAATGGCTCTTTGGATAGAGGCATTGCCTGGCAGGCTCTGCCCCCGGCGCGGGGACTGCCTGCTCCCGGCACCGCTCAGCCTGCGCAGCCACAGAGCTGTGCTCCGGATCTCCTGATAAATACAATGCCAAGGCAGCAACTTGGGCTGGCTTAGCTGAATTCAAGCTGAAGTGGAGTGATTCTGAGTGCGAGGGACAGTTGCTTGGCTGAAAATGTCCCCTGGAACATAAATAATCTTGTTGTTCTTACAGATAGCACCGAGGGGGTTTGTAACCTTTCTTAACCAGCGCACTTTGGGCAAACTGCAGAAGCTTTGCCTGCGTGTTGGCTCGCAGGCAGATGCAGCGTGTACTCACTCAAATATGGTGCTTGTTTGTGAGAGATTTTTCTTCTAAGATGCTGCATCTTTAACAAGCCCTTGATAGATGAGAATTTGATGCTCGCAGTGACAAACAGTCTCTTCCTTCCTGCCCATATGCAACATCATGCTTTCAGTTTCCCCAGCATTATGATGGGAGGATATTGATTTTAAATCTGTTTGGGGACGCTGTAATTGTATATTAGATATTTTGTGTTGGTTCGTAGGGCTGCAGTAATGCGAAAGGCTTGAGTGTTTCCGTACAGTCTAGAGGGGGAAGATTGCTAAGGACCTTGAGGTTTTGAAGGAGGAGGGGGGAGGAGGGGGGAGAGATTGAGAGAGCGAGAGAGAGAGCGAGATACTGTGGTAGGAAGATTCAGAGATCTGTTGTGCTTTTTTTTTGTGGTGTTTTTTTCCTCCCCTTTCTCTCCCCCAGTTGCTTTGCATCAGGGCATGAAAGGAGTGGAAACACCAGGGGGACAAAAGGCAACAGAACAAACGATGAAACTCAGTAAGGAAATCAACTGGATTCAGAATTTACAGCTTTAAAACGTTGCATTGATCGGTGTGTGAATAGTCATTATGTGCTTCTGGACTGCGTGATTAGGAAAGCAGATCGAGGCTCTCAAGATGATTTTTCTTACTTTCATTTTTTTCCCTCTGCTTGTAATATATGTATGCGTGTGTGTGTCTGTGTGTGTGTGAGAGAGAGAAGCAAAATACCAAAGTCTCTCTGGTTGCGTCTGCAAAGAGGAAAGTACAACCTTATCTGATACTCAGATTTCTCATCTCTCTTCTAGATGAAATTTTAGGCAAGAGAAGAGTATGTTCTCCCAACAGCAGCAGTGAGTGTCCTTTAGAAAGCAAGAAAGCCAGAAGTGAGTCCCCAAAGGGTAAGTGCTGCTTCTCCCTCCCCATCCCCTTCCCCTTTCTTCTCCTTTCTTAAGAGGGGAACTTAACTGAAATTAAGGAGGGAGGGAGGGAGGGTGGGTGGCAGGAGGCTGTGGTGTGGGAGCTGTAGGTATCCGGTGCTGAGGGTGCATGAAGGAGGCTGCCAGTGCACTGGGCTTTCTTTATCTAATCGGAGGGCAGCTTGCAGTGCGAGAAAGGGATTGCCTCTTAATTAGAATAATTGCTTTATGATTAAAAAAAGCAAGCTGCAGCTTTTGAGGTGGATTTTAGGGGTGTTTCTACTCTTCAGGCAGAATGTCTTGATTACGTGTTTAGTATAAAAGATGCGCACAGGCTTATCATGCTGGCATCTGTTCCTTTAAAGGGGAAAAAAAGGAGCCTTGCAGGGAGAATAGGGCTGCCTGGTTCTTTCTTATGCATTTATGGCACTGTTCCTATAGAGATGGAATCTGCAGAAGGTTTCTCTTTTTAGCGATTTTTTTTTTTTTTCAATCTCCTGATTTGTCTTACGGTTCTTTCCTATAAACATGATTTTTAAACTTTCTTTACGACTGGCAAAGTGGAATGGGTAATGGAGCCTGCAGTTAATGAGTTTGTCTCAAGGTTGCGTAAATGAGGTTTTGCAGGCCGTTCACTTAAAGGCTTTGTTGTTAAGTTCAGACTAATTAGCTGTCAGTAACAGCCTTCTCGATGGCTGTGCCTAACCTGCACTCTTTGGTCAGGAGTAAAAAAAAAAAAAGCCAAAAGCAGACTGGCTGGCTGAAGCTCCTGTTTCATGGGTTTGGAGTCCAGCAGCTGAGACTCCTCAAGGTGTATGTTCTCAGTAACCAGTCCAGGGAATCTCAGAGGGGACTTTTCGCAGCAGTTTGTCCTGAAGCTGCCTTGAACTACACAGTTTGTGTTATGCTACATGACGATGTATCGTAGGGACCTGTGCTGCATCCTAATCTCACATGATGTCCCTGTATATTGTCTCTTCTTGACTCCTTGTCCCCAAATTGTGATCTGAAAGGCAGCACACTCCGAGAGGGTGTTGAATGCTAGTGTCACTTAATAGAATGTTGCTACCACTACCTAAGAGAAGATTTACTCTGTTCTTTCCCTTAACCCTCTCCTACCCGTTAACTCGTTAATACAAGTAGAAGTGCCTTAGCTTTTCACTGTGCTTTTCTGAAAAGTATAAAGAGGAACCCTATGTACTGCCTCTCTTTACCTGTTCTCCTTAATTTTTTTTCATTTGCCCTATTCCTGTTATCTTTGAAATGTTTCTAGTTGATGTGCAGGTAAGTTTCAGCAGG
>NW_010428504.1:76207-78623 GCF_000710305.1 Buceros rhinoceros silvestris
CTGTAGATTCCAGAATGCATTCGTTCTACAGATGCATGAGACTCCCGTAAGACCCTTGATCCACCTGCCGTGTCTGTGCTGTTTCTGCTGAGTCGGTCTCCTTTGTAATTCCGTTTGCATGCTTGGGAGCTGAATCCAGGTAACAGCAACCCGGGCGGCCTGGCTGAGAACCAGCTGAACTTTAATCAAGAAACCAAACTATTGCATTTGGGTTCAGCCTAATAAAGTGGCTCAACTTGACAAATGGCTGGTTTTGCTGTGGGAGCAGCAGGGTCAGGCGATCCCGTTTTGGTTTTATTTCTCTTGGGCCTTCCCACCGTGTTTGAGTGGGCTAAGTGCAGCGTGAGGCAGATTCTCCAGCCCTCGGCTTTGCAGTGTGCACGCAGGGTCTAAGTCTCGCTCCTTAACTCAGAAGTGTGGGGTTCCCCCATCTCATCTCTCAGGAAGCCCTGAATAAAAGCAACTTTCATTTTCTGTTCCCACTTTCTTCTCAGAAAGCCTTCCCTGCCCTTTGAAAGAGCGTCAGACAGAAGGAAATTCTGAGCTGGGCCTTTTGCTCCCTCCCATGTTACCTGTGATTCTGTTACGGGCAACCCCTGTTCTCTCCATCGTCATGGCAGTCGCTTTAAGCCTAGGCTGTGCTGATGCTATGATGCCCTCAGAATAGTGAGGGGCTGGATAGTGGCAGAGATAGCTTTTGGGATCTTTACCTACGCCCTGCTACGAAAAGGGGGTCAAAAGAGGGGCTATAGCCAGTGCTTCTGGGTCTGAAGCCGCAAACAGTGAGAGGACCTTGCAGCTGAGGCTTCCCGTGCTGCTGGCAGTCAGGCAGAGATCCTGTGGTGTAGGTACCATGGAGGGAAACAATCCCAGCTCTGTACTAAGGAGCTGGCTGGAAACAGGAGGATCTGTGATGTGTGACAAGCCCTTTTCAAACCCAGGGGACCCTAGTGACCGGTCACCTGGAAGCAGTGGTACTGTAGAGCAGTGCTGTGAAGGGTGAGATTGTGCTGGAGCCCTGAGCTTGGCTGGCACCCAGGTGCTGTGAGTGCTGTTTTGGTGTAGAGTGGGAAGGCAAACGAGGAGTCCTGCAGCCTGTGCAGCCCCATGCTGTGCTCCGGTAGGAGCCAGGTCTGCAGCATCTCCCTGGGACCTTCCTCCTTCTCCAGCCCGGTGGTGCACGTTGTGCAAGTGCTGGTCCTCTGCCCGCCACGTTCTCCTGGGGTGGGGAGCAGCTCAGGGTGAGGACTCTCCCATTCCCCACTGCTCGCTGGCCCAGGGATGCTGCTCTTGCTCGGGGCACAGCTGCATTGTTTCTGAAACAGCCTTTTGAAGAGGAGAAGTGACCCCGTGCCCGCGGCACATCTCGTGCTGCTGTTGGCCGCGCCTGACAAGGCAAGAAGAACAGAGGCAGCCAAGTAAATCACTCCTTCTCTCTGACTGAGTGAAAAAACACCTGTAGGGCTGGAAACCCTTCCAGCTGGGAAGCAGTAACCTTCCCTTCCCCCCTCCCCAGCGCTCGCAGTGTGCGCACCGGAGATCAAAAGAGAGCCCTATCTCGGTGGAAACAGGGCCGCGCCAGCGCTGCTGTCAAACAGAGGGGAAGCAGTAACCTTCGCTCCCCCCGTCCCCAGCGCTCGCAGTGTGCGCACCGGAGATCAAAAGAGAGCCCTATCTCGGTGGAAACAGGGCCGCGCCAGCGCTGCTGTCAAACAGAGCAGAACGTTCTCGCGTCTAATATGGAAATGTGAGCGTATCAGAGGCTGGGAGCGAGGGCTGTGCCGGCAGGGCACAGGGGTGCGCACCGGAGATCAAAAGAGAGCCCTATCTCGGTGGAAACAGGGCCGCGCCAGCGCTGCTGTCAAACAGAGCAGAACGTTCTCGCGTCTAATATGGAAATGTGAGCGTATCAGAGGCTGGGAGCGAGGGCTGTGCTGGCAGGTCACGGAGGAAGCTTTCTCCCTGGGAGACAATTCCCCAAGTAAAGCCCTCGCTCCTGCAGCAGCAGCGTGTGTGGAGATCTGCTTCTCCGATACCTTCAGACATGAAATAAAACTGAATGATGGCAAAAAGAGAAAATCAGTAAGAGAATTTGGTTCCTGTTTGAACTGCTGAACTTAAATCCAGTAGAAGCCTCATTGTTTGGGAAGATTGGAAACTCGACTGGACCAGTGCTGGAAAACATGTGCTGGGAACAATATTGCCATTGCCCCCTGGGAAGGGCTGGTGAGCGCATGCTGCTCCTTCTGCCGTTCTCTTTTCTTCGCTATTATAGATAATTTATAACAAAACCAAGCCTTACTGCATCTTTGGTTAATGAAGAGGACGAGAACTGGAGCTGGCCTACAGCTGAGCAATTCAGATCCAGCCTCTGTCAACTCGTTCTTCTTTGGGGGGGGCATATCCATATGTTGGT
>NW_010428504.1:78798-80136 GCF_000710305.1 Buceros rhinoceros silvestris
GTCTGGCCTACAGCGGAGCAATTCAGATCCAGCCTCTGTCAACTCGTTCTTCTTTGGGGGGGGAATATCCATATGTTGGTGCGTTTGGCAGATGCCCCATTAGGCCAAACGACGCAACGATGTTTGGCCCCGTTTTTGCGAGCAGCTCCGCTGCCCTCCAAACCCATACTGCTGAATATGAAGGGAGTGGGCACGGGTCCTTGCTGCCCTGGCAAGCGACAGCTCAGGCAGCAAAGACCTTGCAGCTCCTGACCAAGACCTGGCTTTGAATCTGGAGCAAGAGGCTTTTGCAGCGGCTCCTTGAGCTCGGTAAAGGGACCTCGGCGTGTCATGGCTTTGTTTGGCAAAGGAGAGAAGATGGACAGGCTGGGTGCTCCTGTCTTGTCTGGGATTGCTTGAGGCCATGAACCCTCTAAAAGCTTGGTGAAAAGGTTGCGCAGCAATGACATGTCCTTCAGGCTGAGCAGAAAACCTGCGTCCTTGAGAGCCTGAATTCCCTGTGGCTGCTGCCAGCAGAACCCTGCGGTGCTGGAGGATGGGAGGGGTGGGCCCCCTTTGGCTTGGGCCAAGAAGGAGGCGTCTTGGGGAGCGTGAGGGCCCGGCAGATGCCTGCCTTGGCTGCTCCTTCCCTGTGGCCATGCCAGAGTCCATTTCACACCTGGCGGCTGGGAGAGATTTGGCAAGATCAGTCTCCCGCATTACCCCTGGTAATGACAAAAGCAGACAGCAAAGCTTCTGCAAAGCTGGAATTATCGCTGGCTGAGTCATGTGAAATCTTCCAAGTTTTAAGTGTGGAAATCCAGCCTTTCCCTGGACTCCTCCTTCCTCTTAGCCTCCCCTTAACACCCCCATTCTCCCGCCCCTCCTTGCACCTGAAATCTGCTCTGCGGCTGATCGGATAGAGTTTATGGTAATTAAGCGTTATTAAATCCCCTCCCCCCTCCCTTTTTTTCTCTCTAATGACACAGCTGTGGGGGAGAAAAAAAATGGGTGTTTTTCTAAATGAGGTCTGTGGCGTGTGGCTTTGCTCCTTAGACCTTTGGTTAAGAGTGTCAGAAGGGAACTGGAAGAGTTGGCACACTTCTGCGTTCCTGGGGAGGTGGCAGGAGTGCTGAGGGAGCAGAGGAGGATGTGGAGATCTGGCCCGCAGGGCGGCTGGTGGGAAGGCGGAGGTGGAAGGGAACCCTGCCCCTTGCTCTTCCCACTGGTGCCTTGCAGGCTTGGGTAGCGGAGGCGAGGAGCGGGAGGGAGCAGGCATGGCAGGGCAGTGCCTTGTGCAGCTGTTTGGGGTCTGGTTGCTAAGCGCGATGTGCGCAGTGCAGGGGGGGGAACCCGTTC
>NW_010428504.1:80206-81034 GCF_000710305.1 Buceros rhinoceros silvestris
TGCGCAGTGCAGGGTGGGGACCCAGTTCCTGGTACAAGCTAGCTTGAAGCAGGCCATGAACCTGTGACTTACACAGGAAGGCTGTGGTCTCCGAGGTGTAGACGCGTGCTGCTGGGGTAGAGATGTAGGGTTGCAGATAGGGCCGTAAGTTGCAGTGCTGATGGAGAACCCTTGCTGAGCTGGAGGGGACTGAAGTAATTCCCCTTCTGCAGAGGAAGAGAGCCTTGGCAGCCGGTGGTGCGAACCTCTTCTGCTGAAACTTTGTGCAGCTCAGACTCTGTATTATTAAGCCTGTCCTGTGTTTTGGGGGGGAGGTGGCTGCATTCCAAAGGCTGCATCCCCAAATCTGAGCCCCTCTGTGCTTGGTTGTATCCTGAGCTTGGCAGCAGACAGCACTGGCTGCTAACGGCTTCTTGTTCTGGCCAAGGCAGAAGCGAACCAGTCCCTGAGCTACTGTGGCAGGGCGAGGTTTCACAGGTACCCTGTCCCGTGGACTGTAGTGGTTTGCCATAGCCAGCTTAGGGGCCTTTCTCTCAGCTGGGCTTTTGTCCCAGCTCTTTTCCCAGCAGCTCTTTCCCCACCAGGATGTCCAGTGCCTGTGTGTTCGTCACAGTGCTGACAGTGGTGTAAAGTGGCCTGGGCTCAAAGCCGTCACCTTGAATTTGGAGCCAGTCTAGCAGCAGTCACCTGCCACGAGCCCTGAGGGACGTTGTCTGAGAAGTGAGGTGGATGGAGGAGCACGAATCTGGGGCACACGGTAGGGTGGTCTTGTCACTCATGGAGCGCAGCGGTGGTCTGGTGACTGCGGCTTTGGGGCAGGCGGTGGCG
>NW_010428504.1:81137-85012 GCF_000710305.1 Buceros rhinoceros silvestris
GGGGGCAGCCGTTGCCGCTCCCTCCCTCCCCTCCTGCCTGTGCAGATTGTTACTGGGAGTTCCTCTTGGTAATGAAAAGGTTTTGCCTCTGGGGAAGATCCAAGATAAAATAGTGTTAGAGCAGCCACTGCCGAGGCGGAGAACGGTAATTACACTGAGTTCTGCTTACAGTAAACAGAAAGGCTCTGTGGTTTTATCTCCAGGGTAGTTAGACTGGGACCCCCTCTGCCCAGGGAGCAGGCAGGGCCTTCCTCAAAGACCTCCCTCCCGGGCTGTGCAGTCATTCCGGGAAGATGGAGCGGTAGGTGGGCATGGTGGGTGTGATCCTGGTGGCCTCAGGGTGCTTAGCCCTATGCACAGATCTGAAACAACCTGCTTTTGTGACTTCCCTCCAAGAGCTGGGCAGGTGGACTGCCATCGCTGCCTGGTGCAGCTGTCAGCATCACCTACACTCTGTGCTTCAACATCTCCCGTGTTCCTGCGTCCTTGCGGGTGTTCGGAGAGGTGGGGCAAAGAGGTGCCTGTCTGATCAGGGATTAGTTTGAAAGAAGAACTCACACCCCCTGAGATGAAAGGGTGAGCGCTCAGTGAACTCTTTCATCCTCCCCGTCCTCTTTGCCACCTTGGGGGTAGAGACTTGCTGGTAACTCCGTGTTATTATAATGCAACGCTTGTTGCTTTAGGGGGAAAAAAAAGTTGTTAATGAGTTTTTGGGTGACAGTTGAAGCTGTTGATTTGCTGTATGTTTAGCAAGCTGTAGGTGTGTCTTGACCGTGTGTAATGGTACATCCCGGAGCACGAGACAGCTGCGCTTGGCAGCTTGGTGCATCACACTCGGTGGGTGCACTAGAGAGTTGTGGGAAATCACGCTAATATCCCTCTACCCCCCTTTTCTCTCTCTTTTGCACCATCTCTATACTTGATTTTCCACTGTATTTCTCCCTGGAAAAAAGTCCAAATCTTTCTGCTTTTCAGAAAACTCGCACACGCCTCTGCTTGAGGACTCGGTGACTCAGATGACCCCGGAGGAGCACTATAGACGCATGATGTCAGCACTGAACGAACACGGCACGTTCGAAGAGCAGCAGCAACAACGCCTCTACCAGCTGGCCAACAGCATGGCAGTGCCCAGCCACGGAGGTAGGGGCTCTTCCTCGAGGGAGAAGGAGCTTGCTTTGCTCTTTGGTACAAGTCTTGTGGGATGTCCCTAGCCCCTGTGTGCATGTGAGGAGGGTTTGTGGGCTTAGCGTTGCGTGTTTATCACGTCGTTAATAGATGTGGTGCTGAAGGGTATCCCACAGACCATCTCTATGGGGGCATCTACCCTTAAGCATCTATAAACATCGATATACCTTCTGTATTCTATATCCTGTGTCTAGGGGAGGCTACGCATTTGTTTACTGGAAGAGATTAACTGCAACATCCCTACTGTGTATTTTGCAGTGGCCTTTAGGGGGGTCCTTTTCTTCCTTTGTTGCAAGAGTTCATGTCAATCCAAATATTCAGAATCTGTGGTGTAAGTCTCATTTGGGTCATAGCGTGGAGCAGGGGCAATGAGTGCTGGCATACTGCAGGGGGGCCGTGGGAGGCAGGCAGTGCCAGAGGCTCCTGCCAGTTAGTGATGGGATCCGGAACAGCAGGATGCTGTTGCAGGATTTAGTTCAGCACTGACAGCGCCAGATTTAGGAAGTTTGTGCAGTATTTGCTACACACAGACATAGCATAAATTGGTGTTAAAGACCTTTAATCTTAATGAGAATTAGATGTATTACGATTTTATGGACAATTAAAATATGCGGATGAAGCTAAGTTGCAGGGAGGACAGCTTAGCAGGCAGGTGCTGAAATCAGTGGGGCAGGCTCATCCATGGTGTCATCTGTGGAAAGCAATTATGTTGACATCACCAAGGGCAGAGCTCCTTCACCAGCCAAATCCAGATCTGCTGTGGAAAAGTGAGGGAAAGGGTTGCTGAAAGGGAGAGAACTTCCACACCCAGGGTGTGCTCACTGGTGGGGGCTTCCCCTTGGTGGGAACCAAGTAGGTCACAGCTTCCAGCACTAAGGAAGTGTCCCCAGACCTTCGCAGGATGGAATGTTCCTCTGAGGTTGAGCTGGGCATTAGGGATAGCTGAGGGACTCCCCAGCCCATCGTTATTTAAAGCCAATGGTGTGTGCTGCAGGTTGTGCCTCTGCCGATTCTCGGCTTTAGCAGCCAGGAGTATTTCTGCACCAGTATCCGAGGTTCCAGGGAAGATGCCTCCTCTTTAGAAGGAGGCTGGTGCTTCTACGGTTAATGAAAGGAGGGGGAAATCCAAAACCTGGTCCTGAAGCAGCCTCCTCATCAACAGCTGCCATTGTCCAGCACTGCTGCCTCGTCCCAGAGTGGTGTCCCGGGGGTACAAGAGGGTCCTGCAGTACTAGAGTCTGATGCGTCCTGTGTGAACAGAAGGATTGCTGGTAGGTTTTCCCCGGGTTCTGGAGGAAGCTGGTAAATCCAGCTCGGCTGCCACATCCTGCACTGTGCCTAAAGGGGGCACTAGGCAGTTAAAGGCTCTGCCCTGGAAGCCGCAGGCATCCCACCGCAGCTCCTCAGCACACTTCACTGGCCCTCGGGCGAGCAAAGCCTGCTGGCACCGGCCAGAGTAGAGCCGCGCACTCCACCCGAGTCCTCTGATGCCAGAGTGAGGGGTGAGGGAAGCAGCTCGGCTGGATCAGGCAAAGCCAGGGAGACAGAAGAGGGGATGCTGGTCTGGTCAAGGCAGTGTCACCGAAATGCAGTGCTCTGCGAGGATCTGTAGCCCCTCTGCTGCCGCTTCTCCCAGGCGTGGAGGGCTGACAGGTACCTGCCGGGATGATGCAGGGAGGGAGCACAATCAGCATCAGCAAAACATCCAGCAAGAGCTGGAGGAGAATCTCTGGTATAGTGTAAATCCCCAGGGCTCCTTGTTAGGTTAATGAAGAGGCTGTCTTCTTTTCCACTCTGTTTGATTTGATTGGCTTCTCTGGGGGCAAGAAGGTGATTCCCTTCGCTGTGGAGTAAGGATTTGCTTATCAGCAAAGGCAGAGCGTAAACCTGTGCTGCGGCACGCCGCTCTGAGCGGGGCACACACCTCTGTGTGGGGTGCTCTGCTGTCGCAGGCGTTTTCAGAGCTGCAGAGCTCCTGCAAGAGACACGGGTACGGGGCAATGCCGCATGCCAGGGGGCTGGAGTTTCCACACGTATGTGCCAGGAACACAAGCACAGCACGTGGGAGGGTGGTGTAGAACGTGCAGACGTGCAAACACTGAATATTCAGCCATGGCATGTAGGTCTGCATGGACCGTGAATACACCAAGCGCCTACTCGACACGAAGCGTGTTGTGTGTGGTGGTAACCGTCAGTCACGACTGACCATTTGACCTGGGCACCAGATGCCCACTGGACACAGGGGATGTGGACATCCCGGCAGCGCCTGTGCTGCAGAACAGCTGGTATCGCCCCCTTCTCCCCCTCCACGTAATGAGCAAAGTAGCTCATTACATTAAGAGCCTGACGTATTTTTTATGATTATGATTAAATTCTCTCATCAGCATTCGTTAGGTGAGGGGTCACACAGAGGTTTTGGGGTGGGCAGGGGGAGGAACGGGGTCTGCACAGACAGACTCTTTCATGTAACGTTGACAAGACAAAACTTGGTGTATTTTGGATTGTCTCCACACCACAGGGTTCTGGTTGGGCTATAAATTATTAGTGCCAGTACAAAGCGCAGTTTATCTGCGGGCTCACATGGAGGCACCAATAACATTAATAATTAAAAAAATGTTAATAATTTAGAAATCTTTTTTTTAATTGCTTTTCAACCCCCCCTCCTCCGCCCCCATTCTCCCAGTGGCATT
>NW_010428505.1:0-23960 GCF_000710305.1 Buceros rhinoceros silvestris
CACTGGCGTGGTGAACCATTGTAGGGGGGGGCAGTTTGTTCGTAAGCGGGGATCATTCCGATCGGGAGATTTTATGTGTAACTGTACACTTTTATCTATTCTCCCTTTATCTCTTTCTCTCCCTTTTCCAGTCTGGTTTAACCTTGAAAATGATTTTACTTTGGGGACGTTTTTCTATTAAACTTTTCTGTTTCTATCCTTTTCATATGTAGTCTGTGTGTTATCATTTCCTTTGCCCGACTAAAGCCTTAATGAGCTTGTTAATGTGCTGATAAGCCGCTAACAAGCATCAAAAGTTTTCGCGTGTGGTTTGGCTGGTTTTGCTTTTCCAGCCAACACACTATTTTGTCGCATTCCTTTCGGTGGGAAACAGCCCCCCTTTTTCAACATGCGACACTTTGTTTTGAACAGACAGCTTGCAAAGAAGGAGTGGGCCATGAAATATCAAGAAAGCAGAGAAACAGAAAAATCTTCTCGCCTAAAAGTAAGTTAGTTTCTTAAAATTTTGGAAGCATTTATTAATGCTTCGGTCTCTGAGATGTAGTTTCAGGGTTCTGAATAATAACTCCAATTTTTGTTGAAAAGTTGTTGCAGAAAAATACCTGGAAACTGAAGTCATTCTAGTGGGTGTAAACGGTGTTTGTTTTGCACAAAATGGGCTAACAGCAGCTGCAACCAATTCCTTAATATTTAGGCTAGAGAATGGCACTGACAGCTGAATTGATGAGTTTATAGGCTAGGGTTTAACCTTCCAGTTCACAGGTAGATAGAGTATTCTCCAGCTACTGTCCTGATTCCAGCCTCTCTTCTTGGGGAAAATAACGAAGACGAAAGGAACCATTCATGATCAAACAGCAGATGACATTAGCTGACCTCATGGAAGGCACATAACCAAAGTTTAAATTAGGACTGAATGCCAAGGTGACTTAACATTTTTTTCTGGGACATAAGCACTCGTGAAAAACTCCTGATCACACTACTGGACTTCCCTGCAGCCTTCACACAGCAAAGCACACTAGTACTGCCACTTCATCATGTAGCACGAATATATACGAGATTTATTCCTTGAACTAATGTGCAACTGCTCTTTCTTTTGCAACATCTTTTGGAGATCAGTTATAACCTCAAGTTGTTTTTTTTTGTTTTCAAAATCTACATGAGACTTCTGGGAAAAGTAGAGAGAGAAACACCACGGTCTCAGTTACTAGCAACAGAATTATAACACCCAACTATTTATCTTGCTTTTGCTCATGCTGCTGTCATTATGTCTAATGCATCAGGATAGGTCAGGAAAAAATGTTTCAGGTGACAGTCAACTGATTCAAGCTGAAACAACCAAGATGAAAGTGATGTTTGGGAAAGAAAAAGCACGTCAAAGAATTGTCCATGATGTTGTTTCTACATGTCTCTGTAGGCATTCATCCCACAACAGCGCAGAAACTTTGCAGTACTCATCCCAACAAGTCTGAATGACTGCCTTTCTTTTACTTTCTGACTTGCTGATACACTTCATCCAGAGTGCAGGCCTGGACACAGCAGCGTTTGCCACGCTCGTTTTGGAGTGCATCAAACTGTAGTGTTGACTCCCAGGTTAATACACAACCTGGCTTACGACCCGTGACTTTGGCTGCTATGTGTCCCCCTCATATGTACCGTGTTCAAGCCGACAGCTGGCTGTGGTGCCAGTTCAAGCTTTTGGTTCTGATTTCAGTAACAACTTGAGAGATCAACTCTTAGATCTTGAGGGGTCTCAACTGCTGCAACAACTGCTTCTTTTAAAGCAAAGAAGATCAGAAAACTGAGGAGGAAGCATGTGGGTTTGGGAATAAATGTTCTATGACATTCTCATTGGAAGAAACCTCCCCAAAATGTCAGGCAAGCACAGGGTTTGATTGTGTTCACAATAGTAACTTAAAAAACTCATTTGTGTGGAAAATATTTACTACAAATCTCAAATATATCCCCCCCCTTTTTTTTAATGGAAGGAAGGACTTAGAGGGATCCGTAAAAAGTTTTACTAAACTAGTGTTGCTGATAGAGAAGTTAGGAAAGTGTATGGGTGGATCACCTTTCCTTCAGGCTCATGACTGAATGCTTTTCTTTATTCTTCTCTCTGCATCAGTTACTCATCATAAATTATTTTCTTATTGTTCAAAGATGTTTCTTGTTCCAAATAATTTGCTTTATTTTCACACCTGCCAACCTAACCTGTCTCAACTTACTCCACATTCCCATTAGAATCATTACTAGTGCTCCTCATTTTTTGTGCTGACATTTTCACCGGCTGGTTTAATAATTTTTTCTAATTGTTTAAAATGTTCTTAATTTTGTGAGTTTTCTTGTAATAGCTATTGTTTTCAAAAGTACTTACATAAATAGAAGTTTTTAACCAATCGAACAAGAAACTTAAACATATTTATTTCTGAGTTTTGAAGGGGAAAGTTCAACTGAAAGAAATTTTCATTTAGGATGACTGCAGTTAAGGTTTTTTGTCTTCCAGATACTTAGAAATAGATCTGAATTGAAACATCATATCAAAACTCTCAGAAAATTGGGCAATGAAGCGGTTCCAATGTGTACTACAACAAATTCTTGTCTGTGGCTAGAGTGTAGAGAGACTTAGAAAAACTTGTATGAGGTGTAATTCTCTGGATGCTTTAGAAAAAATTATATGAGAATGAATTCCCTGAATGCTTTAGGAAAAAAGGGGTTTTTTTTCTCTTTCAGGGAAATTTTCTCTTTTCTCTTTTTCTCTTTTGGAGAAAAAAATAAGAGAAATTATTTCGCAAGTCATAGATAGCAGAGACCTGGACCTTACAGAACCTTTGCAGAACCCTGTTGAAGGCAATGTTGTTTCCTAAGGGATCTATCTGGAGATCATATTCTGTGTTTGGTATTTGCACAGGTGAATGTGAGGCCATGACTTTAAGGCCAGAATTTGGCTTGCAGAAACATTGTTATTCTTGATGAGTCATGAGAAAAAACTTAGGCTGACCTTTAGATCAGATTGCACTTGAAGGGGTAATATTTAGAGAAACCATCTTTTTGCGTAAACCTTATATGTGATTCGAAGCCAAACTAAGCGTCAATGTATAAAACTGTGTTAAAGATCAAGAGGCAATAAGTCTAACAGAGGTTTTTTTGACAGGTAGACTAAGGGGAAATTATGAATACTTTAAGATTAATGAATTTCTTTGAAATTTGGTAGAAATCACCTCCCAGTCTGTACCAAATTCATGTTTAACTCATGGCCTTGACGCAATGGCCCCAAGCCTGACTTAATTCATTTTATATCAGGCTGCACTAAAGCAGAAAAACGAAGGCATAACATAATTCAGTTTAATAACACTTCTGTCTTCCCAAATGTACTCATTTCTGTAGTCAAATGTGTAATAAGAGACTTGTCTCTCTTCCCAGGTTTGCTGCAAGAACATGAAACAAAGCAGTCTATGCCATAGCATGTAAATACGTAATGATGCAGTGGATACCCTACAAACCTACCACAAAGAACTTCTGCGTTCAGCAGACTGAATTCCCTAACGTATGAGATATGGGCTTAAGAGGAAAAGAGGGGCCAAATATCTCCGTGCAGTGTCTCCACCTAATCAGCAGAGTGAACCTGAGACAATTTTACTTAAAGAGCTTTGTTAAATTTGGATAATTTTGTTTATATCAACAGGAAAAACTAAGGAACTCCTTAGAAAGTTGAAAACCAGCCAATGGTAAATGCTCTGCTTTTCTCAGACCATGAGACCGTCATGAGCGGATATACAAACAAAGTCCAACTGTTTCCCTCTGTCCTATTACTGAGCAGCTATCCTATGGAAGCACATACAACTCTTCTTTTAGAAAGATACATGGTAACCTAAGATTCATATTTCTTCATATCAGACATGAAAGGTGAGATAACATTTTTTAAAGTTGTGAGGAACAAAAATTCCATCAATCTGAGGGGGAAGGAGCTGTTTTCAAACACTTAAAATACAGGTCTGAAAAAGCATTTGGGAGTCTAGAGTGTGTCTTAGGCATCTAAACTCAATGATCAATCCGCAACTTCTAGTTCCCTAACTGAACAGAAGGACCACAGGCATTTATGTACCACCAGCAAAGTGACTTAGTCATCTAGAATATTGCTGCTTCACATACCATGAGGTGGTTCTGATTAGCATTGCTTAAATGACACTTGGCAGTTCATGCACATCAGCATTTCCCAAAGTAAGTTATGCCATATGCAACTTTTGTGAGTGACCTAATTGAAGAGCTAGGCTAAAAGCAGCACTCCTGTATACTTAAAACTCACCCATGGCATCTCCAGCTACCTTAATTAAAAACACGCAACTGATGAAGCTGGTTTCACCAACCTTTTGTACAGTAAACCTTTAGTTCTAAACACTCATTCAGGAATGGCAGCCTGTGGTTCAGCAATGCTCTGGATATATGCAAACTTCCCATCAACACCAGAGTTTGGGGTGCCCCTATTTGCTGAAATGCAAATTAATTGTCTTCTAAATACATTAACAATTCCAGGGAGCACAGCCAGAAGCAGTAAGTTACGTATGGATGTTTTCAGGCTACATGGTGTACTGCTGAGCATAGGACTCCCCCTTCTTGCACAAATGCTCTCACCACTAGGCTATTATTACATAAAAAGTGGTGCTACCAAGATGTCTCCCCAAAAAAGAATGGAATCACCAGACTCCCACACCAAATGGAAAAGTTAAAGTCAAGGGTGGGTTTGAGACTGTTAACCCACATCCTCATACAAGCACCTGGTGTGGTGTTGCGGACAGTGTCTACATCTAGAAGCAAAGTGGCTGGTAAGACATCATTGCCCCTGCTTGCTAGTGCAGTGTCCTCCTTTTCAGTGTACTGCTCTCTGTGAATGCTGTTATCCAGTGTGTAAACCACAGCATGGTGGTTTTGTCATACTCTGCACTTAAAGACTTCAGTATATGATTCCACTCACTCAAGGCACTTCAGCCATAGGGTAACTGGTAAGTGAAGTCCAGCAGTCACCACTAACGTCTGGCCGAAGATTTTTGGTTTTTAGTAGTGGAAGATGTCTTCACTTGCCATTTCCAGGAAAGTGTGCTACTCTGGATGACTTGGGCCCATTAGCTGAGTAGGTGGATCTAGAGAAACACATGTAAACTTATCTGAATGCTCTGAACCTCTGGACTTTAATACAGATCCGAAAGTCACTGAAGAACAGATGAACACTGGGGAAGTCCAGCAAATAGTGCTTTCTGTCTAACAGGAAATACTGAAAGAATGGACTTTCTATAACAGTTGTTATTTATACTTCACCTAAAAACATGAAGTTAATATCAGGAAAACGAAGTTAAACAGAAAAAGTGATTTTTTTTTTTTTAATCAAGAAAGTATGGGGACTGGTCACATTTTTGGCAGTACAAGGCAAGTGTGAATGCCTTATTTATGGATCAAAGAAGATATAACATTTATCTAGAGATGTTAAATGCCCCATTTAAATGAACAGCTCATAATACATTCATTTTCAGGAGTAACTGTTGAGAGCCTAAACATTCTTTTCTATGGGGCTACTATGCTTAGTTCTTTAAACATGTCTTAGACCAGCTCTGATTCTGCTGCAAATATGAACTCAGCTGTGGGTGGTAAATGGTAGAGGTATTTTCAGTTTATTTGAAATATTTGACACTTTTTGTTTGCCTTGGGATTCAACTCTCAAAACTGAGTGAAATGGATGATCTTAGCGTTACTGACTCATATTTCCTGTCTACATGATAATAAAACAGACTAATAACAAATGTGGAGAAATTAAGAAACAACTTGGGACCAATTATAAGTTGGGGTGCCTTCAAGAAAAACAATGATGTTCAAAAATGAATGCTTTCATTTTGGAGACAGTCTGCAGAATGATGTTGAGTGAAATCTTTCTCCTTAACAGCCTATAGAAAGACAGCAGCTGGAGTATTTTTAAAGAAAAATACTTTTTAAACAATACAGACTCCTTCATCCTTGGAAAAAGGGAAAGTGCCTTTAAGATCATCAACTCCAACCCTTCACCGTGCACTGCCAGAGTTCCTAAACCATGTCCCTCAGTTCTACATCTACACATCTTTTAAATATTTCCAGGGATGGGGACTCCACCACATTCCTGGGCAGCCTGTTCCAGTGCTTCACAACTCTCTCTGTAAAGAAATTTTTACTAATATCCAACCTAAAACACACCCATGCATTTTGAGGCCATTTCCTCTCGTCCTATCATGTGTCATTTGAGAGAACAGACCCCCACATCGCTACAACCTCCTTCCTTTCAGGTAGTCGTGGAGTGTGATACAGTGTCCTCTGAGACTCGTTTCCTCAGACTAAACAACCCCAGTTCCCTTGGGAGAAGAGACTGACCCCCCACCTTCATATAACCTCCTTTCAGATAGTTGTAGAGAGTTATGAGGTCACTCCTGAGTCTCCTTTTCTCCAGACTAAACAACTCCAGCTCCCTCAGCTGCTCTTCATAGGACTTGTTCTCCAGATCCTTGTCCCCGTTTGGACCCTTAACAATCCTTCACCAGCTCCATTGGTTCAGCATCTCAATGTTCTTGTAGTGAGGAGCACAAAACTGGACACAGTACTCAAGGAGTGGCCTCACCAGTGCCAAGTACAAGGGGACAATCACTGCCCTGTACCTGCTGCCCACAATATTTCTGGCACCAGACAGGATGGTGTTGGCTTTCTTGGCCACCTAGGCACACTGCTGGCTCATCTTCAGCTGCTATTGACCAGCACCCCCAGGTCCTTTTCTGCTGGGGAGTTCCCAGCCGCTCCTCCCCAAGCCCATAACAGTACAGGGAGTTGCTGTGACCCAAGTGCAGGACCTGGCACTGGGCCTTGTTAATCATCATGACACTGGTCTTGGCCCATCAATTCAGCCTGTCCAGATCCCCCTGTAGAGCCTTCTGACCTTCAAGCAGCTTGACAGACACACCTAACGTGGTGTCATCTGTGAACTGAGGGTTCACTCAATCCCCTCATCCAGATCACTGATAAAGATATTAAAGAGAACGGACCCCAACACTGAGCCCTGAGGAACGCCACTTGCGACTGCCCACCAACTGGGTCAAACTCTGTTCACCACCACTCTCCGGGCTTGGCCATCCAGCCCGTTTTTTAACCCAGTGAAAAGTACACTCATCTAAGCCATGAGCAGCCAGTTTCTCCAGGAGAATGTTGTGGGAAATGTGTTAAAGGCTTTACTAAAATCTAGCTAGGCAACATCCACAGTGAAGCAGAATAAGAACATAGATATTCAAAGGTATTTTTTCATCCTTCAGTCTTTTGACTTGGACTGATTTTTATTCTGCTGTCCTTTCTTATACTTGCTTTTAGCATTTGTTGCATCTGTCATTTATGATAAAATCATAGAAATGTGTGCTGGAAGAATCTGTGGAGGTCATCCAGCTCACCGTCTCACTTCGAGCAGGAGTTTTGCCAATAAAAGCTGAAATCAGCAATTGTTTTGTATGGTGAAATGTTGAATAACTTCCAGAATGGAGAATCCACCTCCTTTTTGAGGAACCTGTTGCAGTACTTTAGTGTTCTCCTGGTAAAGAAGTTTTTATAATGTCCTGTCTGAACCTCTCAGAGCTTAACTTGTGGCCGACAGCTTTGTTTCATAACCTCTGACTGTATCAAAGAGTTCAGCTCTATTGTCTCTGTAACTCCTTCAAGTGGTTACCAGCAGAAAGTTTTTTATCTTCATTTTGGAGATCAGAATGAAAAGAAGATTTATTCTCTGTGGAACAGCAAACGAAAAAAGTTCCTCTGATTTAACAATCCTACTTTGTGACGTTTTGCCATATCCCACATCTTCTCCAGGAGAGGCTACTTCATCTGTGTTGTAAACCTAGTAGAAAGAAAAGATGATTTGAAGTGAAACATTCTGCCATGTGATCCCAGGAACAAGGATTTGAGACTAATAAGTTATGGATTTTTACTTCCTATTGCATATGCAGATCTAAAATGTATTTTCAGGGAGTGGGCTGTTCTCAGTGATGCCAAAAATACCTGACTTTGCAGACCCGAATGAAGCAATAATATATTGAGACGTATTAGGATATCAGTAGTGTATGCCAACACAGTATTTGTTGTTGAGGGTAATTTCCTCTCTGGTGCACTGTTTGGTTATGCCCTCCCTGGGCAATTTTCATGGTTTAAACCCAGCCAGCATCTAAGCATTACCCAGCCGCTCACTCACTCCCCACAGTGGGATGGGGAGAGAATCAGAAGCGCACAAGTGAGAAAACTCGTGAGTTGAGACAAAGACAGTTCAACAGGTAAAGCAAAAGCCGTGCACACGAGCAAAGCAGGACAAGGAATTCATTGACTGCTTTCCATTGGCAGGCAGGTGTTCAGCCGTCTCCAGGAAAGCGGGGCTCCCTTCCTTCTCCTTCATCTATATTTCATTTCTCAGCCTGACGTCCCATGGTACGGCATATCCCTTTGGTCAGCTGGGGTCAGCTGTCCCAGCCGTGTCCCCTCCCAACTCCCCTCCAGCCCTCTCGCAGGCAGGGCAGTGTGAGGAGCAGAAAAGGCCTCGACTGTGTGTGAGCTCTGCTCAGCAGTACCCAAAGCACCCCTGAATTACCAGCACTGTTTCCAGCACAGACCCAAAACAGAGCCCCACAGCAGCTACTGTGAAGAAAATTAACTCTATCCCAGCCAAAACCAGCACAAAAGGAAACAGAATCGTATCAGTTTCCATTCCACCAAATGTAAATATATTGATTTTCAACTGGAACTGCAGAGTATGTAATTCTTTGTATGGCTTTATGGAAATGGGTGTTTGACTGGGTGATGAGAGAATCAGCTTTCACCAGCTTAAGATGAAAGGTTCTGTGTTTTGGATATCGTTCCATCTGCATATATGCTGTTTATGCATGCACATTTTCAAATGAATAACCTCTAAGAAGGCATATTAAGGATTGTAAGACATTACATGGGCAGTAGGGCCCATATACTGAATAAAAGCAAAGCGTACTCCAGAGAACTGTCATCTCCTCTTTCCAAACCCATTAGACAGAGTCCATCTGCTAACGCTGGCTCCTCAAAGATGTAAGGGAAAAGTTGACTCACTGAAAGGCCTATCCAACAACCCCCTAGCTACACACATTGCATACAACAGACATCCTTCTGGGGCTAACCATAAACTCTGTTTCTTGTGGGCTGTGAATTGTTTCATCCTGCTGCTCCCTCAGCCAGTCTCTCATGCTCTTCACCAAACAATGTCTGATACCCTTCTTCACCCAGAAATTATGATCCTGCGAAAAAATTATAATGAGAATCAAGCTTTCTACAATGATAATGAAAGCACGGGACAAAAAGATGTTTCCTACTTCAGATTTAAAACATTTTTTTTCCAGTTTTAGTGGGAGAGAATTCAGCAGCAGTCAAGAGAAATGGACATAATCCTCAGTGCCAAAGCGAAGTGTCTGTGTTTTCAAGATCTTAACACTTTCTGAAGCAGAATGTGGAAAAAGTCTTCTGGAGATATCAGCAAGACCCCAAATAGCTTGAAAAGAATAAAGTAAAATTTAAAAATAATAGATAACAGGTGGCCTGTGAGAAGACTCCCAGTACACAAGGCATGTATGTTTGGCTTATACCAAGAAGCTTAGCAGCTGTGTTTTTAATACAGGCTGAAGTCTGGGATATAACAGGGTTTAGTTAGATGGCATGTAAAATGGAGTGATAGTAGTTGTAGCATATAATTATATGATTATTCAGCAAACCTAGCTGCATTAGAAACTTTTTTCCTCATAGCACTATTAACGATCTGTGAGTAACGTATATCTAAACTCATAATTCATATCTGCATTACGGCAGAATCAGATATCAAAATCAAGTAAAATCACAGATAACTTCAACCTTTGATTCCTAATTGTCAAAAGTTAAGCAGATTTGAAACAGCATTACAAAAGCGGAACATAATCAGTGTATACAAACAAACTGTCATATTTGATTCCTGTCTTCAGGAACAACTAACACGAGCAAAGATTTCATGTTTGGCAACTGTGTGCCCTGTGTTCATCCCCACAGGGCCCAGGAGGATAATTCGTAAACCTCAAACTCTCTCGTGCAGCCTCTTTTTAAAAATTTTTTCCTGAAAGACTATCCAGTTTCTTAGTGCTGTGCTGGGAGTACCTGGGGAAATAGTAAAAGGAAATACAACTGAGAGCCACTGTGGTTTGACTCCTTTCCAGATACTTTGAAAATATTTTGGCAAAAACAAGATTTTAAGTAAAACTGTTTCCTTTGGTAACATACCCAGAACTGCAGGTTTTACATTTTTGTACTTAGTATGGAGGGCCAAAAAAAAAAAAAAAGCCCTTATGTGAGAAGGTTGTACACGTGGTAGTAATATTGGTGGGGAAGAAAGAGAGAGCAAGGGGGGGAAATTTGAACAAGATGCAGAAAGAAGACAAGGAGAGAACATATTACAAATATTTATCATCTATGGAAAAATGAACCACAGAGTGTTGCCAGAATAAAAACCTTTTTGAATAACTTAGAGTTTTCGTTAGTGACAGGAGCAGGATGCTGGTTTGTTCATCAAAGGACGACCATGATAAAAGAGAAGCAAACCATAATTTCTTTTTCACTGTTGTGTTATCAAGGAGTGTCAGTGAGGGAGCTCTTGAACTGACAATGATACGTTGGATTTCTTTTTCTTTTAAGAGATTTCTGAGAGTAATTCTGATTACTTTTTCTCTCTGAAGGTTTTAGTAAGAGTAGAAAGAAGTGCTGTGAAAAGCTTTCTAAATACATCGTCCATACAGAGTTTTCTAGGTATCTAGGTAATTAGGAGGCCTGTGAGTATTTAAATGAACTAAATGAATCATCAATGCTTTTACCCTTCAGGATTGCTTACTTTCTTTAGAAGACCTTAGTGTTTGTTTGGCTGCCACTGATTACAACTAGCAGTTGGCATGCACAAATTCTGATTTTTCTCGCATTTGTAGATTCACTGCTGTTCTGCTCTGTACGCTTCACTTACAACATAATGATTGGTATTCTAGAGAACAGTGCTAAGTCACTGTTGTTATTCATTGTAAGTTAATTAGCCAGATAAATGTAATGTAAATACTGCCCTTCAGTTACTCATTTCCAAAGAGAAAAAAATCAAACTTCTTGCCACAGCCTTCAGACAGATATATATTTGTGTGTTTCTCTCGATTTTTATTATGTCTCTATTTCTGTTTAACTTGTGAGAGGTTTTTTCCGCGGCTGAATTACTGTTTTTCCTCTAGAACTGCTCACCTTATCACAACTGGTCAAACTCTTTCTGATTGGAGGGACATGTCACAAGTTAACCCCCATTCACATCACAACTTTTATTCAGCAAGATACTTTTTCCGTCCTGAGGCCACTTAGTACAGAGAGGGACTCAGCCTATTCTTTAAAAATAGCTGTGGAATGGAAGTCAGCTTTGGTGGGATTACACAGGTGCTTACTTAAAGTTTGGCAAACTGCAGTGATGTGGAAGTATTGTATGGGGGCAAGTTACCAAGCATGTGAGGTGTGAGTTTAGGAATAGTTAGAACACAAGGCTGCAAATCAAGAAGAAAAAAGGAGGAGAAGGTAGGCAATGAGGGCACTGGGATGATAAAGATTGGAGGGAATTGAGTATTTGTGAAGTAAGACTTTGGGAAGGTTGTAAAAAGCAAGAGGTAGGAGACACGAGGCTCTAAAGCATTGTAATAAAAGCTGACCCTTGATGTTTGAAAAGAAAGGTAAATGGACATATCTCTTTAATGAACTCGAAGTACTTGAAGTCATAAGTTTGGTTTTCATTTGAACAAGGAATTTGGATTGATTCTTACCTCGCTGAACCAGTCAGAAGTAAAATGAAGTGAAATGTAAGAGGCTTTTTTCAGGGGGAGAAAAATCTACTAACGTGAAACAATGCAAAATGTCCAGTGACTGGCAACTTGCCTCTTTCCTGTACCATGCTAAATCTTTTTTCTCAGAGGCTGAGCTTCATTTTTCTTTGTACTTTGTTGAATTCCTTAGTTATTACACACTGAAATCTAGTATGTTTAACCATGACTGTATAGCCTGTTTCTAAAAATTCTTTAATATGCCGTGTTTATAAACAACTCTTTCTGCTATTTGACCCTTTTCTACTTAAGTGCCTATTTCTTTTCTTTATAGCTTCTTTTGTTTATAGTTTGTTTACCCAGGAAACCCAAACATGCTGTTAGGCACAAACAGCACTGGAGGGGATACAAACACCACATGAGTGACAGCAGACTAACATCTATCGGAGCCATCCCAGTTAGGAGCCCAGACTCCTGTTTTGGTAATCAACGAAACGGAGGTTCTTTGGAGACTACCTTAAGTGAAACTGTATGAACACCTTCTTTGGCTGTTTAAAATTGAAATCCTCTTTTATGCAGCTCTCTTTCACAAAATTACGAAATACTCTCCATCTTTGAGTTGCTGTTCTGTTTTCTGTTTCTGAGACTCTGAGAGGTGGACTGAGACATGTTAATTTTGCTAGTAAGTACCTGGAAGAAAAAATATGTGGCAATTTGGTAGAGCAATTTAGCTAAGAGTCTTAGTTCAAACACAGAAGAATTAATTTGTGAGAAAATGCTGTGTTTTCACCTATCCAGTACATGAGGGTCAGTTGTTCCATAAATGATGAGTGTGTTCCATTGAAGTGTTATGCCAGGAAGCTTTAATTTGTACATCGAATTCTTTCATGATTCGAAGCCATTTTTTAAAATGTTCATGTACTGTCTTCAAAAACAAAGATTTGATGGAGAAAATCCCTGGATTATTTATGTAGTGGTCTTTTCTAATGATTTGCACCGTGCCATGGAGAACTGAGAGAATTCTTCCTGAAATTCCTTGAAGATCTACTTGTTAGTCATTTGCATATCCAGTCTGAAATTCACCGAGACTTGAAGCTCTTACTCTTGTAGTTTAGATTAACTATCTTTTTGGAGGTGTCCTAGAGAAACTTACAGTGATAACTTAGAGAAATAATTCATGTTTCTGTTCAGACTTTGGGCTGTGCTAGATACTGGACTCCTTTTCCATTGTGGCACTAATTTTTGAAAGTGTAGGTCACGTCCTCCCTGTTGTTAGCAAAAGATCACAGTGATCACAGCACACACTATGTTATTCACAGCTCACTACCAGACGGAACATTTCCTAGATCTGTGTTCTTCTCTGAGCTGTCACAACTTTCTTTTTATTTTTTGTCTTCTGGGCTTTTTCCCCTTATCTTTTTTACCAAAAATATATTATTTGGCCTATAATTCACCTCTTACATGTATGAAACTACTTACATGTATGAAACTCCAGGTTTACCTTCCATTCTGGCAAACAACCTCAGCTGATGCAAACTTTTCAGTCATGGGCAATTTGAACATGCTTTCTGTTAAATCCCGTCAGCATTAGGCAATACTCCCAAGATCAGTGGCTTTCAGTTCTCGCAGGCTGGCAGGCATTCTGCTTCAGGAGAAAGCTGAACTCACATTCACCTTCACACATCTTTCTAACGCTATAGAATAAGGAAACAGAGCCATGTGTTTGATCCTGTCCTGCGTCCTTTTTCTAACTCTCTGCTTCCTCCTCTTTTGCTTGTGTTCATCATCCCTACAATCCTAGACTTCCCTGCCCCCTGCCTCCCTACTGAGGGAGGAATATTTGCTCTTTTCTCCCTTCCCTCTGCTCTGAGATGGTCTCCACTACTGCCAGTCTGTCAAGGGAGGAATGACAGAAATGAAACAACTCAGACAAGATCACATTCCTTTTCATTTACAGACTTCCCATGACATACCTGCACTTCTGACAATGACAGGTGCTTGTCTTTCACTTTATGAACCACAACCAGGACTGCAATCTCACCCCAGTGCTTTAATAGTACTGATGCCAGTCTCAAGGCAATTCTGTGTTGCTTGCAACTGAGAAGGTTTGGTAGAGCATCTGCCTGCACTTTACCAGAAGGTAGAGTGAGATGTCTGATAGAGATCTTGAAGTTCTTGAAGACCTTTTCTTCCCAACTTCATTCTGTTCTGTACTGCTGTCTTATAACTTTTTGATTAGCTTGTGGACAGAGAGGAGAGGTAGGCATAGAATGGCACTCCAATATAGGCACACTCTCTGGTTGCAGGTTTGGTGCACGCTATCAGGTGCTAATAAGATCAACCTTATGAGCAGCAGAAAAAAATCTCAGGTATGTGTATTTGACAGACTGTCATATGTGTGAACTGCACATTCCAAATAATTCTGGTGACTGGTTAGTAGCTTCTTTTCTCTCAGGCAGTTTTGTGAAAGTTAATTAACATCTGGAGGGGAAAAAGATTTGCTTTCAGGTGCTATTTCTGCCTTTTGTTCTTTGGACATAAAATGCACCGAGATAATGTGAAATTCATAATCAATCTTATTGTTTGTGTTCTTCCGTGTCAACCCAGTCTTTCCTTATATCAATAGTTTTGTTGTGATGGGTTTCTGCTGAATTAGCATTTAATTCATTCTATCAATTCACAAATAACGCATAGCTAATAAAGATGAAGATGCCCTAATTAATCTTAATTAATTGCTGGTAGTTCGATTGTTAAAAAAATAACTTGTTTTCCATTTTAAAATAATCTAGACAAAACAGATTCTTTGAATTTCTTTCAAAATCACTTGGCTATAGATGCAGATTAACAGGTGCAATGAAAAATGTTAGGCATCCTTCTACAGCATAGTGTTCAAATACAGATTTTTTTTCTATCGGAGGCAAAACAGAGGGAGAAGCTGACACAGAGACATCTACCGGTGAAGCACCAGAGCAGTATTGCATACAAGAGCCACTTAGCCTTCCTGGGAGGCTTCTTGCACTGAACCGAGCCTTTGTATTTTGATTAATGCATTTGATGGTTGGATTTATGGTGCTGTTATCTCCTTGTGCTAGAAGCATAGGTCTTCAATCAATAAAAAGTCGTGTGAAAATTGAACCAGTTTTCACTCCAATATGCCACGCTTGAATAAAATTACTGTCTCCCTTTTAAAAAAATGAAAGAGAATCAAACAGAATTTGCTGCAAGTGTTTAATGTAGAGGCACTTGAGTAATTTAAAAACAAAAAGAACAGTCCTAAAGTCAAGGAATCATTTTCCTCATCATTCATATCAACTCAATTCTAATTATACAAGAAAAAAGCTGGAAGCTCCTGCATTCTTCAGAGCATAGCTATGAAGTAATTAATGGTGCAAGCACCTTCCCTTTGGTAACTATAGGCAACACTTTGCAGCTAGCATCAGTTTTATGGAAAAAAATGATGTTATTAATGAAAAAGAATATTAATAGGTTCTGTAAATATTAATAAAAGGCAGAAAATGGAGGCTGGTGAATGAGTTAAGGGGCTTCATGGCTATGAAAAGTAGTGCTGTCAAGGCTTGAAACCTATTCGCTCTGACTCAGGCTGAAAAGGAAGTTCTTCAGACTAGGTAGAGATTTATTTTAAGGGGTGGCAACTTGGTTAATCTGAGTCATGTTCAGTCTGTGGCTGAGTAGAGTCCTTCTTGTTATGAAAAAAAATATGATTATTGATGAAATAATATTAATTCGGAGATCACATTTGTACAGCAGAGAAAAAAGAATTCAAGCTGGCAGGTGGGACATGCTGCCTGAACCCCTTAACATGCCTGAGTGTCACCAGCAACTTCCAGAAGACACTTGTGCTCCCACCACCACCCCCAGCCCTGTCTTACTATATTTTCATCTCACCTATCAAAGTCCAAATGGCAAACACAGTTACCCCTAGGATGTGCAGGGGAATTAGGACACTCATTAACATGTCCCAGAGTGTTGTTTCATAGATTTACTCCACCCTTTTTGTTCTCTAGCTACTCTAAATCATACTTACCTCAAACCAAATCAAGACAAAATGCAAATCCAGTCATCACCCAAGGTGTTCAAAATAACCAGCATAGCTAAAAATGCTTTCTAAAGACACAAGTGAAGAAATGCAAGAAATTCTGTAGCTGATCTACAATTGTTTTTCTAAGAAAAGCCTTTCCTTCCAACATCTAGTGCCCTCCTGATGAGCTGGTATTTGGAGTTTCAGGCTGTGCACAGGTGTTCCCTCTTCGTATGGAAAATGCTCATTGTTCTAGCCAGTCTTGCCATGGCTGCCTACTACCTCTATGAATACCTAATCTTTCTCCCTGAAACTCGTTTTGGTCCCTCTGTAAGTAGGAGGTAGCTGGATCAGTATCCTATGGGTGTCTTTCACTGGACCATATGTTCCGTAGCAGTTTGAGTACTAGAAATATGCACAATACAATGATTTAAAAAGGATAATTATGTTGTTAATGGCCCTTTGTGGAGAGCATGCACAACATTAAAGTAACCTGTTAAAGGTGCAAATGTCTTTAGCGTGATGGATTTCCAAGCTCCAAGTTTTAAAAAATCCATGTCCTACCTTTTTTTGTCACAACAATCACTATCAACAGGATGATCAAATGCAGCTAGGTTGGACTGCATACCTGTTTCTGAAAGAAGAGAAATGAGAGATCCTCTGTAGAGGTGTTCAGTGAATCAGGTGATGCAGAAGGTGTTATGAGGCAAGCGAGCTCACCTTGTCTCTAAATTTACTATATGGAGTCACATGTATCTGCAACATCTTGGTAATCAAGACATCATCCTTAAACATTGTGCAAACATTTTTCCAAAAAAAAAAATTAATTGAAAGAAGTAAAATTGAACAAGTTGCTTTAGCACCTTCCTCAAAACCACTGGAGCACCTTAACACCAATGGCCAAATCCACTGTGTGTGCTGCAGCTGTTCTCTACAACGCAAAATAAGTGTGAACTTGATTAATGAAGACTCACATTTCAAATATGAAACATGACCTACCTGCCTGCTTTTCTGCAGATATCACTCCTGTTTGTCACTGTGATCTACCAACCAGTTGCATCTGATATGTGCCATCCATTAGGAACAAAAATATAGCAAATTGTTGCAGCTAAAAGCATGCCATCACTGGACATCTGCCCCAGGAGAAGGCTCTCAACACACCCAGAGATCTTCGGCAGGTGACAGAATTCTATGTGGAAAGAATTAAGTTTTCTTAAGTGTCTCAAAAAGAAGTAATTTCCTAGGTCAAAGATACATAATTTGTTTCAGTACCTGGAACAAGTAGACCAAGGGACCCTGACAAGATCTGCTGATCTCACTGAAAACCAAGCTGTTTTCAATGAAGACTGAATCAAGTATGGGTTCTTACAAACCAGGGCCGGAGTATGTTCGTGGAATTTTCCAGATATTTTAGCCTGGAAAAGGGCTTAGAAAGGAAAAACTGTTCTCTGGTGAATCAGTCCTAAATTACACTTCCTAGAGGTTAATGTTAGCCTCTAGCTAACACTTTAAATAATGAATCAGTGATGCAATCTTTTTTGTAAGTGTATTTTTTCCATAGTTCTTCAAAAACAGTTGTTTCCTTTTATGATAAATATATATAGTAAATTATTCATTAAAACAAAAACTTCTAGAGTCAGAATTGCTCAACTGTATTTCCTATCAATGTCATAGTCAAATTTCCAGGAAATTACTAATAAAGACATCAGAGAAACCATACTAACCCAGAATCATGGGTCTTACTAACCAAAATCCTAATACCTATGCCACCTGTGCCACACAAACACCTCAGCCTGTAAATTTAGTTTTATGCCAACATACCTACAATCCACATCTCCACTTCCTATACAAGGGGAAATTCTTACTCGCTGTAAAATCTCAGAAGTACCTGGAGTTTGAAAAGCTGCTTAGATGTATGTGTACAGAGACTGATGTTTGTATTCTACCTGCTGGATTCAGAGAACAGTAAGATCTCTGAGGAAACATTTTGAAAAGGATAGTAATTATTGTCCCATATGAACACTGCAGAAAACTCTTCCCCCTGGGTTGTTTTTTTTTTGCCTCTGGAAATCTTACATTAAGTCTCAAAGCTAAATTCTGTTCCCAAAATTTGCAAGAAAATCTCTTAGTTCTTTTTGGGTTTCAAACTCAGTATATGAATGTCTCTTTTCTCTCTCTGATGTGTTACCAGTTTAGTTTTAGCTATTTAGCTACTTATTATATTGTCTATTGATTTGTTTTCCATGTTACTTTTCAAGAAACAGTAGCTCACAGCTTTAGCTAAATGACCATTTTTCTGTTACGGTTGAGAGACGGCTTGGTTTTTGTCTAGAAGTTTGTAAATAGGGGTGAATTACTTAAGAATTGCCATGCTGTCATGTCTGGGACAGAAATCAGCAGTGAAAGCATATGATAAACATGCGAGAATGGCCTGCACAGATTGACCTTTCCTCCGGCCTACTCCGAGCTTTCAGTAGCTAGTGGCTAAGGACTTCTTGAGTTGAAGACTGTATCAATGAAGTTACCTGCTGTTAATTTATTTGATCTATCTTTTTATACCTTAATTGACACAGGGTTCTTACCTTTGAACAAAAGGGGGTAAGTCTTGCTCCTTCACCTTCCCAGGGACTGACTAGCCTGTCTTTCTCCAGATCCTCCTTCCTGCCCTTCTCGAATACAGGACTGACATTTTCCTTCTTCTGTTTCTTGAGAAACTCCCCAGATCACCACGACTTTTCAAAAACTATTGAGAGTGACCTTACTCTGACATTGACTTCCTGAGAAACCCAATGAATCTAGAGAGGACCTCACCTGCTCTTGAGGTCTGTAGACAAGAAGCTGATGAAGGTGTTTTGGCAGTGGTGTTTTGGAAGGTTGGAAAGCCTGTGTTATTCGGGATATGCTTCAAAAGCAGAGATGATACCAGTCCTTCTGAAAGCCCACCAGGGAATCATGGTTCAGCTGCTGTAGATATTGCCTCTATCTCCCTCCTTCTAGCTTACCTCAATTTTTACAACAAATGACAGAGAAACTCTGTGGATCAAATAGAAAGTTTTTCATCACGGAAAGGTACAACTGGAAATCAGGATGCTCAAACATGGTCAGCCAACCATTTCCTTCCTAGTTCTAGTCTTTCCAGAAGCTGCTGCTATTTAATTCACATGCAATACTCAGTTATGCGAGTACTTCTAATAGAAACTCAATCTGTTTTATTTTGTGATGGTATGTACAAGGATTGTTTACAGTGCTTCAATTAAACATTAGAGTCATGGGAGAATGACATCGCAGGGCAGTGCTGATCTTCCACAAATGAACCATGCAACTAACCAACTCTTGAGGCCTTATTCTCTCAGGATATAATACAAGAAATGTTGTTTCACAAGCTTTTGCCCAATATTGTTAAACATAGGGTGACTGGAAATGTTGCCCCTCCTATACCACCACCTCCAAGAAAGAAAAAAAGCCAGAAAAAGGAGGTAGAAGCTGCAGAAATAAAAGTCTGGGGCTTTTTCTGTAGAGGTGGAAAACTTCTACTACTTAACAGTATTATTCCCTTGAGTGGTTTTGTTGTCACATACTGTCACAGCTGTGCTGTAGGGACATTCTCTGAAAGAATCTGTGATCTCAGAGCAAAGTTTGCCCTTTCCGTGCTGATTTGTGGCACAATGTAAACTATAGTCTTACTGAGCAATTACATGATATTAATACTTCGACATTTTTCTTTTTTCCCTCTTTTGACAGCTGGTGACTGTTCTGTGTTTTCATATTAATTTTAACAGTTCTGATGCGAGTGTCCAGTCTTACTCACAGATGTGCGTGAGGCAGATCATCTTAGACTCTAAGCAAGATTTTCTGCTGAGAAAAAACAAACTCATTTTAATGTTCAATCTCTACTTACATAGATGTGTTTTGGAGCAAGACTCAATAATAGATGTTTTCAAAAGTCACTGGAGGCTGGTCTTCTACGTTGCTTTTAATGTCTTCAAGCTTAATTTTAAAAGTAGAATTAATCAAGTGTTAGAGCATGAATTTCACAAAAAAAAAAAAGAAATTCGGAAGAAAGGGAATAATCTTTCAAGATCTGTTAGCTTGCAAACCAATCTGATCCAATTCAAGACTGTATAGAAATATTACGGCCTAATTTTTTTTTTTCATTAGTTTCTCTCTCCTTGTCTTCCTTCTCCTCCATGCAGGAGGGAGACAAAAATGAGGAGTCTATCCCATGGCAGCAGAGCAATCCAAGGCTGGACATCATGAGGCTCTTTGTGAGCTGGAATTCTTCCATTAGTACCCAAAGATGATGGGCAAAGCAAAGTGTCGCATGTTGAAAAAGGGGGGCTGTTTCCCACCGAAAGGAATGCAACAAAAATAGTGTGTCAGCCGGAAAAGCAAAACCAGCTGAACCACACGCGTCGGGCAAAGGAAAGGATAACACACAGACTACATATGAAAAGGATAGAAACAGAAACGCCCCCAAAGTAAAATCATTTTCGAGGTTAAACCAGACTGGAAAAGGGAGAGAAAGAGGTAAAGGGAGAATAGATAAAAGTATACAGTCACACATAAAATCTCCTGATCGGAACGATCCCCGCTTACGAACTCCCCCCACCACAATGGTTCACCACGCCAGTGGCGGGGGAGGGGGAAGGAAAAGTCCACTCCATTCACCTGACGAAAAAGTTCTCGATATAGGTTCTCCTGAAGCAAACCTTTCATGCAAATAAAACATACTCCCTCTTTCCTCTGGAGTGGCTGCAGAGAACTCTTCTTTGCCAAGGATAGCTCTTCCCAGACTCCCCCCCACACACATCTGCACCACGGGCCGGCCTGGTCGTGTCCCAAGGGAACATCTTCAAATTCTCCTGCGTGTTGGTGCCTACTTCATCTGCCGCAGAGATAAGGGGTATGGCTGGGTCAATCCATCACGGCAAAACAGTTCACACACCACACCCGCCGGGAATCGGCAGAAACAGAGAAGGTTTTACCCGTTTTGCAGAAGGAGTCTTTCACTGCTTCAGGGAAATAGCAGGTCCTGGACGTGGCTTTCTCTCCTCGATAAAGTTTTCCAGTCTGGGGGCGTAAGATTCAAGAGTCCTGCGCGGCATATTTGAGAAAGCCGCAGCACGGACGAGATAGAGAGGACAGTAGATAGAGCAGAGGGGAAAAAAAGATGTCCTCGAATCTCTCAACACACCCCCTTTTATGAGTTCATTCTGGAGAGGCGTTTCCTCCTTCCCGGAAGCTTGGGAGAACCACAGCTCTCTGGGAAGAAGAAAGCCAGACAACAGGAGAGCATCCGGTTCCACCACGTTGAACCCAGGAGAGCATGCTTTTGGTTACTTAGTGAAGAAGCAGCCCAGCAGCTCTTTAAGACCCTGCAGCCCTGAACAGAATCTCAGACGCCAGACATGGGTTTCCCAGTTTCCCAGTTCTCCTGCAGATTAAGAGCTACTGTTTTATTTCAGCACAGTCTGTGTAGTTCTCTTGCATTCATACAGTATCATTTCCATTAGTGTTATCACTTTAATTGTCTGTTAATTTTTCTGGGTGCATATACTATGTGGAACAAGGTTGATTTATCCACACTAATGCAAGAGTAAAACATGACCCATTTTATTTGCAGTGTGGTTAACTGTGGTATTCGTGGCAGCTCCTCTGAATATTTTTATGAGGTCTTTAAGTACGTGAAACACCAAAAACACATTCCCATTCAGTAGGCCTCATGTAAGACGTTAAGCCCAGCAGGGCAAATAGCTTCTAAAAAAATTCCATAAACATTAAGCATATTTATGCCCTAGCATTTAGCTTGGTCAGTTTGAACCTTACTGTATTGTGGTATAAGAGGCATCTTGTTTGCTTTTATTTACCTTCTCAGTGGTAAATGTATTTTGGTTAACCACAATGGCAAACTTAGGCAAGATATTTGTGTCAACAGATCCTTCTTCTCAACAAAGTAACGTTCTTAGTTTCTAGGGCAGCCAACTGGATTCTGAGTAATAAGGTGTTTTTAAGTCCTGTTGTAAATCTGAAACCATAAACATGTCTACTTTTTTTTTAAACCTGCTGCTGTGTTTGAGGCACAGTAAGTTCTCTTTTAAATCTGATGGTAGCAAGCATGTTGGTTTTTCAGTTTTGATTGCTGTTGATTTAACCGTTGCCAGCACCTTCTGCCAAGCTTTTGACCTAAGTCATGCTCCCTGGTGATGTCATTAACAGTGCGTAGAATTTAGTGGTTGATGCTACCTCCTGGTAGGCAGTAAAAGGCTTCATATATCCTTGTTTTTGATGGAGACATGTTTGGGAACAGTAGTAAGAAACTGGTCCTTTCCACTGCTGACCTCTAATGAGTCATTTTTTAAATAATAGCATTGACAAAGATTTGGGCCTGGTAAAGTTTTAATTGGGAAGTTTATTTGCTTTTTATAATACAGGCTCTCAAATACACCTCGAACACTGCTAGCAATGAAATTATTTTTGGAATGTTTCTTGAATTCTTCAGCTGCTGAAGGGTACATCTCTCCTGGTAAGGACAACAGAGTTATTCCCACGGGGAAAGCCTATCCTCATTGGCAAAGTTAGCAGGCCCAGTGCCCTTGGGGTTCTTCTTTTTCTTCTGAATATATTAAGAGCTGTATTCTGAATTATTTCTTTCAAATGCTTCACATAGCTATGTCTCATTTATTGTGCTGTTATGAAAGATACAAGGTTGTGCTCTCGTCTGCCGTGGGGCTCATGTGGGTTTTGTTGCTTTGTGAGGCTGCAGGAATCTGCTCAGCTGAAGCAGTGTTTAGGATCAAGGTTGAATATTGAAATGAAAGTCATATATGCAATTTCATATTCAGAGTTTACTGTAACTTGGTTTAGTTAAAAAAAAAAAGAACAGGAAGGAAGCTTAACAATGCTTATCTTCCTCTATTATTTCTATCCTCATCTCAATGTCAACAGTTAGGACACAGACTCTTGCATTTCATTAAAGACACCACCATGTGACACAGCAAACAGAATCTTTCTATCTGAACATGTGTAAATGATGGATGGAATTGATTCAAGTTCCTTAATCTCAGTGGACAGCTGCAACTGCAAAACCAAAAATCAGTGTGTCCTGGAGATGCCTCAAATTTTCTTGAGTATTTTTCTAAAACTAAATCAAGGAACAACTGAGCTTTAGTAATATATTCCACCTAATAAACAGTTAAGTGCTTCTACGGTGCTTGGAAAAAATGCCTACACTCCTGAACATCTGGATACTTTTCTAGTTACTCTGTAATCAGTTTGTGTTCTATTTCTCATTCATCTGGTTTCACACTTTCACCAGACAGTCTGAATATGGTTATCTGGCAGTTTTAAGGTCTTACTTCCACACAACCCATCTTCCAAAAAACACTTGCTGGGAACAGGAGGAATTGTATTTGGAAACAAGCAGGGTGAAGCATTAAGAGAAGAATCCTGACTGAATGTCTTATCTTCTTGAATTTTAAACTGCGCTCTCCTAGTAAGTTGAATAGTCCGCAAGCTAAATATGTGTATTGTACATGCATATGCATATGTATAAAAGTATGATTACATGTATGCTGTATGTGTATTACACCACCCATCCTTCGAAAAGTTTCTGAATCTCGGTGTAAACTCTTTGTAGAGATCCTTTACAAAGGGTTACTTCAGCTTGCTGTGTTTCACCAAGGAAAACTTCCCAGCAAAGGACAGGAAAGGAGCATATCTGTTGTCAAGCTTGTTTGCTTCTGACCATTTTGCAGGAATTGGAGGAACTGCAGCTTTTTTGGAAAGGCTAGGAAAGACGTGCTCCTTGCAGGACACTCAAGAGTGTCATGCCTGTTTAAAGCAGGACTCACAGTAAGACTGTGCTGTCACAACAGTCTCAAACCCTTATCTTTGGTATCATCAACCTGGTGCTTTCGCTAAGCTGAAATCCTCTGGGACCAGGACGACCTCTTCTGCCAGCAACTACTTTAAAGCGGTTCCAAAAGATGGCATTTGTGCGTTAAGGATCTGTTTCAGTCATGTCTCAGTTGTTCCTGATGAACTAATAAGGTCAGGAAAATCTTATC
>NW_010428505.1:24025-32665 GCF_000710305.1 Buceros rhinoceros silvestris
TGCTGAACTAATAAGGTCAGGAAACTCTTATCTGGATGCTCCTTCCTGCCTGTTTGTAAGTGAAAGATAGAGAAGAAGATCTCATTTACCACAGTGCCAAGAGATTGGACTGCAAGATCTGCTCTGGTTTCAGATTAGGAGAGACAGCATTTCAAAGACAGGAAGCAAAGAGTGCAGACACTAACGTACAAGCATAAAGAATCATCAAAATAAAATAAAAACAGGATAAATGAGGTTTTGCAGCTAAAACTATTGTCTTTTCTCCCTCTTTAGAGATCTTTGCATCTCCCTTCACCACCAAATCATTTTAACTCTCCCATAAATCCCAGGCCCTGAAAGTGCCAAGTGCAGAGTACTTTCCTTTAAGGGTAAGTGCATTCATAAACCTCAGGGCTCATTAGGTGACGATGAGTGACAGCTGGGATGGTTTGGAGCAGAAAATATGGGACTCCAGTAAAATAACACATGGGAAGGAAAAGGAAGGAAATGCATGAAGAGAGACTGGAGGGCAGAAATAGTTGCAATATCCTAAGACAGTAAGTGTAACAAGAGGAAAGTGACAGGCTGAAACATGAAGCTGAATGAGAACAATAGGAAAAGAGCAGAAAACACAGCAAAAACAAAAGAGATAAATTATTTCACAATACTCTGACTGAATAGAGAGAACTCTTAAATTAACTTGTCAAACTTGATAAATAACAGAATGGGTATTTGGTCTGGTATTCCACCTAAGGTAGCAAAATGCCAGGAGCAATTCTGACTCACATGTTTGTGAGTCAATTCTTCATCAGATAGCTGCTAACACAAGAACTATTTCATGTGAAAATACGTTTTTGTGCTGATCTAAACATATCAAAAACAGTTTCATTTGTTTTTCATGAGCAACACAGATGTTGTTTGGCAACTTCCATGCAAAGCACCATAGATAAAAACCGTGACAGCACAGCGGAAATGGATGAAGTCTATTTTTTTAGCAGAACCAAAGATCTCCGAAGTTTTATACACTCTTTGCCAGGGAATGAGGGGAGATTAAATGAGTTTGGGGGTCTCTGTGTCTGTGTAGTTTCATCCATCTCACATGGACAGAGAAGAAAAACCTCTGGAGTTTTCTTTCTCATGCTGGAAAATCCAGTAGGCAGGAAAGTACATTCTTTTAAAATCACTGAACAGTTTAAGTTTATTCGGTTTTACTGCATATGTACCTTCTGCAGATGTAAGCCAGTAATGGAAAGGCTAACATCAGAGTTTGCAGTGAATGTGTAGCCTGCATAAGAATTGCAGCTCACACACTAAATGCTGTAGTCCTTATACCAAACACTTCATTTCCACAAGGATTTGAAGGATTTGAAGAATTTGAAGAATCATGCCATTTGTTCACCCAGAGTGTAAATTGCACATTATTCTCTACAAATTAATTTTGGAGTGAGATTGCCTCTGCTGCCTTCCTGGCCTACACGCATGTACTCGCATTAACCTTATCAACAGATAATGTGGCAGTTGAACTAAAGACCGTATTCATATATTACATGGTTGAGGGCCAGCCCTTACTTAAGCACTATAACTTGAGACTATTCCATTTCATTAGCCTTAACTACATCCTCTTACTATTTCACTAAATAATTCATATGATTTTTCAGCCTATTTGGCACTTAAGCTTTTGAATACAGTACTAACAGACAATTAATGTCTCCCTTTAGATATTTCATAGCCAAACTACGTATATATTTAGCTATTTTATCTTTCCTCATAAATTCAGCCATTTAATAACAGCTTTGCTGTTCTCCAAATCCATTCCGGCCAGGCGCAATCATCCTTATAGTAAGTTGCTCAAAACTGAATGTATTTTTTTAGGTATGGTCTCAGCAGAACCACATGGACAGGGTTATACAACCTCTCTTGCCCATGACCTAATGCTCCACAGCTTGTAATTAAATTCTTTCTTGCTACCATAGTGCACTGAAAAGTCATATCAGAAGTCTTATTTGTGTCTCTTTCAAAACCTGTTTCCCTATCTCTCTCTTCCTCTCTTGCTACATGTTTCTCCATTTGTCCTCATTTGATGATAACTCCTTTCCCAGAATTGTTTATGTTGTATGTTTCTAGTTAGAATAGAAAATTGATAGCTTAAGAGACTATTAAAAGATTTGAGTAGTCTGTGCTTACTTAACAGATCCAGGGAAAAAGGAGGCAATACAACTCTCTGTCGACAATCGTTGCTGTGAGCCTAAGTGCATTTCACCACAGCAAAACACCTGTATGTTCTGATATTGGTGCTGTTTAAATGCCACAAAGTCTTTTTTTGTTGCCACGTATCTGGCATTTCATAGAATCTACTCCTAAGTACCTGCCAAATACATGCATAAGTTTCACATGGCTCTAGATAGGTTGATACAAAAGGTTGACAAAAGAAAATAAATTCCCAAATGTCTATAACAGTGTCTGAATGTCTGAACAACTGTTTCTCCAAATAAACATTTCTGAGAAACACAGACGCAAGCAACTGGTGCTGGTCTTGTGCAAGGCAGTAAAATTACTCACATTGTCTCACAGCTTGCTGGTACATAGAGCTGTATCTGTCAGCCTTTAAAATGGCTGCAGTGGGTGGGCTGGTTGTTCCTGGCACCAACTGTCGAAGCATTAGTGCTGGCTTCTGGTGTACTGAACTGGAAAAACGTCCCTGGTATTTATTTAGCAGGTCAACTCATGTCTACATCTATGGGATGATACGTCCAGTATATGTGCATCTGTGTATAGGGCTGTGAGGCTGAGAATTGGCTGTCTGTCTTCAAAACCCATTTTAAGAAAAGATGATTTCTGACGTTCTGAGGAAGATGGTTTTTTGGTCAGACATTTAAGCCCATCTGCAGGAAAGAGTTTTAGCTGCATATGTGCCTACTTCTTTAAATAACAGCTGAGAGCGCTGTATGCGTACTTCCAAGAGTGATCATGTAAGGAAAAATAAAATACTGCAAAACATAATAAAGCCATGAATAAAGTTAATATTAATCTCTAATAAGTCTTTCCTTTTTCAGTGCTAAATATTATTGCTTCCCAAGGTGAGTTTTGCTGCTACATGAAATGGAACCTGCAGACTCATGTGCATGTTCTCAGGAAAAAGACAGTGGTTCTCTACGCCAAGGAAGGACCATGCTTTTTTTTTTGCCCATTACAGGAACCAGCTTGTTCACTGCTGAATATTGTGCATCCATGTCTCCAGTAAATTGTTCTTACTCTGTAAATGCAAAGGTTTCATCATCAGCATAATAAATGTCTAACTTCTGCTGCAATGGTTAGTTGCAGGGTTGTGAGCAGGGTTGTTTCGTGCTGTCAGGTTGTTATGCTGTCAGCCACAAACAAGCCGCTGGATGAGTCTGAATATTTAAATGTAAAAGCCTGTATGTTTAAAAGTGAAATATGTCTTTGTTCATGTCACTTGAAGCCAACACCAGTTACAACTTCTGCAGTTGAGCTTAAAGGTTTTCTCTATTCATGTTTATGCTAGTGAAAAAGTGCAGATGAGTGCAATGGTGTAAGTGCCTGTTAAAGTTTCTACCTCTCCCAAGGAGCAGACTCTGGGGAACTGTCTGTGCATAAATGTGAGTAAAAGGTTGCTGTGAGTCTAGGAGCAAAACGCACGGGCGTATGGACAGCTAGGTGTACTTTGGGCCCCTAAGCTAGCCAACAATGGATTTCATCTTTTAACCCAGGAAATGGATCTTGTCGCATGACTTTCATGGTGATTATTCAAAAATGCTGGACTTAACACGTCCCTTACTTTCAATAACCATAAAACTGGCTTCACTCTAGTCTTCGGGTTCTTGTGATACTTAACTTCTGCTGGTGCGTGTATTAAAGGAATGCCTTGAGTTGTCTCTGTGTTCTTTCTGCCGCTGTGTTGAAATTCAAGGGACAAAAATCCCTACTGTATTCTTAGGAAATTTTTATTTTTTCTGTAGTCTTACACAGAGAATGTCTGTAAGCTCTTCCTTCAAACCAGGGTTCACTGGCACGAGGGAACAAGGTTTTAGTTTGCTCAGAAATGAAGCTGGCAACTGTAAAATAAAGAGATCCTTACCTGTCTGAACCAATCCCTGGTTTTGATACATGGCACTGGCTGTTGCTTCATTTGGAAATATCACAAATTCTGTGTTTTGTAACTGACAGTCTAATTACTGTATAGTGATTAGAGCCTGGCATAATGAAGCATCTCTTGGATTGCTTCAGCCGTTAATGCTTTGCATGAACATTTCATAACTTAAGATCATAAAACGGCATGTTAAATTAATTCACAGGCGTGAACGGACCTGAAAAGTTTAACATCAACCACGTTTTTTCAACTGTTTATCTGTATCTTTCTCTTTTTAAAGCACATACTTTCAAAACAGAAAAGCTGTATCACCAATGCCACTAAAATATAAATGTCTGCATACACAGTGCATGGCAGGTTTTTGTAGGCAGAAGCCTCCTCCTCCTCCCCATTGGCCTTAAAAATGCTTTTTTGTTTCAAATTGTATAACTCTTTCAACAGTTACAGATGTGCCAGGAGTCCCACTTTGGCTGGGATGGGTTTTCTTTGTATCGGTTACAGTGGATCCTGCCAACGTCTCAGCTCTGCTGGCTGTGGAGGGCTGTTGTCCGAGTTCAACAGCATCTCTCTTGGCTGCTTGTTGCCCATCACTTCAGCCTTACTCATGGCCTCACATATACAGGCTTGCTGCTTCTAGCTGCTCCCACATCTCAGTGCTGCTGGCACACAGAGGAGCAGATGGAGGTGCCTGCTAAGGAGCAGGGTGGCCAGTGAGGGACAGAGTAGTGGCTGCTTTGAAACAAGAAGAGCCAGACTGTCAAATGTCTCAGTGAACGTGTGCTGGCAGAGGTAGAGGCCGTGAATAGACCAAAGCTGAAAGAAAAACCAAACAGGACCCAGTAAAGAGAATAGGAATATAAATCCCCTGGAATCATCAAGGTTAGAGAAAGGGTCCTGCATTATTTTGCGGGAGATGACCGGTTTTAACACCAGGAACAATGATTTGCTGTCATCCCTTTAGGATGGTGGTGTTCTGAAGAAAAACTGTGTTTTAAAAGTCACTTTGTAGTGACTTGAACACTTGCCCACAAAATATTTTATCACTAGGTTATCCCTGATTTTGTTCAGGACATCAGCTCAGAAGCAGAAAAATGAAGAGTAGGAGGGACAACATGGTAGCTCAGAACTGCTCATGGAGAAAGACCTCATACGATTACATCTACAATGATTACTGTTCTGTAGTGCCAGAGTGAAAGAAAGGAATGTTCCCTCCGATCTTCAGCATGTCCTGGTGAGCCTAGGCTCCAGAGGTTGGAACAGTAGTCAAATGATTTTCTCCTGGCTAAGTCCCTTATGACACCATTGTAATACCAACAGACCAAAGAAGAAACCATTGGCCCAGAACATATTATTACCTTATCTAATTAATTAATATCACAGTATTAATTAGGCTGGACACACCTATTTCATGGATGTGAAGAGCATTTTGTAGCTGTGCAACCATTAACCATGCCAACCAGCATGACAGTATTTACCCTTTAGGCACTTCGTTTCCAGAGCACTCTGATCAGGACAGCTGACCCCACCAGATTGAGAGCAGCAGACCTGGAGATGGGCCATTAGTTTTGTACTAAACTGATGTGTGTGCAAACCCATTGTTTCTTCAAACTGTCATTATTAGACTTTCAGGAAAAAAAAGGGCAACTTCTAACCAATGACTCCTCCCTGTGAATTTTTTGCCATAAAACTCAAGTTCAGAAAAATGATTTTGTTTTCCTGCAAAGTGTTGAGGGAATCATTTGGCCTTAGTGTTGCAGGAATTGATCACCTTTTTACACATCTCTAAGGACCTGCCAGACTGAACATCCAAAGCAGACAAGAGAAAGGGTGGGCAGATCCTTACATATGTGGTTTTGCCTTTCTGAAGTTGTAAAATGGAACACCAACAACCACGTATCAGAACCTGAACCTTTACCCTAGTTTCTTTAGGCTGAACCATTTTGACATCTGTCTCTAGGGAGTGTTTTTGAGTGGTGTAAAAAGGATACAGGCTGCCAACACATCAAAAAGCAAACAGAGTAATAAAGGTTGGGCTGTTATTGTTTCTTTTGTTCAACACGCTTCATAAAGAGAGAGCTAGTTGGCTAATGAAATTATATATATATAAACCTGTTATGTGAATCCCTATATAAATATAAAATCCAAGTTCAATTTGCAGAGTACACTGGTAGAGAATTACAACATTATTTCATCACGATTATTTGGACAATTTTCCACTCTCTCAGAGAACGTTAATAAATCTTAAAGTAGTTGTGGATTTTAGCACAAATGATTAACAATAGCAGAAATCTGATCTTTCTTCCTCACTGCTTCATCTTTTGTTTGGGAACAAGAAGAATACCCTGTGCGAAATAATGTTCGTCCTGAATCTCTTGTAATATGCTGTGGGCAGTAATTGGGCTACCAGTTAGAAACAAGACTGAATGCTGGTAACTGCAGAGGGTCTAGTAGACCCACTAGTCTAGTAGAGCCTCTAGTAAGTAGAGACATTTTCAAATGCTGAGCAGATATGGACAAAGAACAGATCATTCCCCTATTAGAGGTACAGAGAGTAAAATTTTCCTTAGGTTATGGGCAGTTTCACAAAAATACTCTAAAAATTGTTTAGCAAACCCTTGGCAATTGTTTGAAAAATAATAGGGACATACAAAAGAAATTAGGATTTGTTTGTGATTGGTCACACAGACTGGTATATTTGTAATTTTTGTACACAAACAACAGTGAAACTAGAGCTAACCAATATGGAATATAGGTATCTCTCTCTACTACAGCTTCTTCCCCCAGTCTCCACATCAAAGAATATTCCACCCATCACTATCAGTGTTGTTTCGTATAGCAACAAGCATTACACAAGCAAAATTACTTGCCCTTTATCCATGACTCAATTGAGAATCACTGCAGAGAGTCCTCTTCACATATCACAGCTTCTCCCACTCAATTTACCTTTTGGGATGGGTGTGGGAGATTAGCACCCACCTTAAAAGTAAATAAAATTTGGTTTTGAAACAGCCCATTCCACCTAGGTGTCTTTACTTTAGTAACTGAATACCGATGTGTTTCAATATTTACCCCTACAGCTAGATGAGGTGGCAGCTAGAGGAGCAGAAACTTTGGAAAGTTTGATGGGTTGTATTTTTGTTTCATTTTTTTTCCTTTCCCCCTCCCTTATTTAGAGATGCAAGGATTAATAACAGGGGAAAAAAAAAAAGATATTTGAAATCTCACTTGAACTCATTCCTAGGACATAGGTTATGGAAAGATGGGTCAGTGGTTTTAAATAAACCAAGCGATGCAAACATTAAATAAGAATTTTGTGCCTTACGGAAGCAGTCCTATGGGAGACTACTTTTAATCTAAGTACTTTGAGAACTGCTGGGAACTAGCCAGTACCTCTTCCTTAAGAAGCTGGATATTTACCTCCTCCTATGTATGTGTAGGTTCCATGAAGAGAAGATCTTGCATAGCCTGGATCCAGTAGTCCTCTTGTTCGTCCTTTAGAATTAAGTGATGGAACAGGAAAGGCTCTGAACTTCAGGCTGGTGGTGTAGTTGGTATTAGCCAAAGAGCACCGCACAAAGCCATGCAGTGAAATCCATGAAAATGATTCACTCTCTGTTTCCTAGAGGACAAAAACATACTTCACTGTTAAACATAGACTGCTAATAGCAAATAGCACTAATTGGCAGGTTTACTGGCAACTTGTTAACATGTCAGGAATATAAAGACACAATGGGGCTGGGTTCTGATCTTGGTTACATCGGTTCAAATTACATTAAAGCATAACTCTGTGCTTAGGACAGATCTGAAAATCTGTACATTTGATTGAAATGGCTGTCATGTTTATTGGTTTCTTATCATTACGGATTTTAATCACAAAATTGTCTGGCCAACACTGATTTGAGGAAACTTGCACTCACTCTGTAATTTTTATGTAGGCAAATACTGTGGGTGAAGTGCTAAAATGCACATAGTTGAAAATAATTATCCATAGTGTTAGCCAAGGAAAACTTGGCAAGCACTGTAATGCCACAGAGCTGGAAAGTTATAAAGCACATTTATTTTCTTGAATAAGTACAGTTAGATAAAATACGTCGGTCAAAGACACATTTCAATTAGAATTAGGTAAAACTTTTTTTTCTTAAGGAATGTTTTCTCCAAATTTAGAACTGAATTAAACAATCAGATTATATTTATTTATTTCTTCTGTAACTTTTGTCTCAGGGAGGCATATTTTCAGTAACAATAATAAAGGCAGCACACTTAAAGCAAGTACTGCAAAATATTTAAGGAAAATTAATTCCTGTATATGCTAAATCGAGAATTGCGCCTTAAGTGTTATTTTCTAAATTCATTTAAACAGAAGCAAACACACCAGGCTTGAAGTGTGTTTTTAACTTCTGGGATTGCCAACAAAGGCTTAAGTCATGGTAGTGTTATTTTTTGTCTGTATGCAACCAAGAACAGAATTTAAGCTACTAATTAATTCTGTGTGAACAGCCTGGAACAACCACTAGTTTTTAATATAATTTGGCCATTTCCAGTTCAGCTCAGTG
>NW_010428506.1:0-42311 GCF_000710305.1 Buceros rhinoceros silvestris
GTACAAGATCTATAAATTTATAAAGGATAGAAGATCGGATAAATATTTATAGACATATTTAACCCTACTACCCCAGTCTCAACTTTTTTCTTTAAGTCACAGAAAAAGGGAAGACAAATAGAACAAAATGTTCAATGTCAAGTTTTTCATTCAGAGGCTCTAACATGGTGGCTTTTATCAAGCCTAATATAACAGTGACTGTATTGTTAAAAAGCTGTACAAAAACCACTGCGATGGGCAGAGTCCCAGCTCAAAGAGCACACCCAGTCCTCCACAAAGGACCTACCCTTTCCTTCCCCATCTCTCCAGCACAAAGAAAACACAAAGCAGTATCTCCTCACATTGATGTGTTATTCAGCTTCCTTCCCCCCCAAAAAAGGGGGGGGGGGGAATAATGAATTAAAGTCCCTTATCTCTCACATTCTGACACCAGCAGTGCCGAATCTTCTTCAGTGTTGTTTTCTCTAGGTTGAAACTCCTCAATCTTCAGGTTCCCTCAGGTTAAAGGACCACAGTAACACCCCCAACACTGTTCTTCTAGTCCCCCAGTCTGCCCACTTCCTGCTGCCCCTCTCCTTAGGCCCTCCCATCAGATGGCCACAAGAGTTCTTCCACCAGCTGTCTCCCTCAGCAACTCCTGCAAATCCCTCAGCTGGTCCCTCATCTGATTAACCACCATCAGGTGCTCCTCCATCCTGCTAACTAGAGGCAGCTAAGATGTGGTACCTCATTAGAGGGGTACTAGGACTAGCAGTACACCAAAGACTCATCTTTTACTTGGGTGGTCTTTATTCTGCAATTTAAATTTTATAGTCGCAAATTAATAATCAGTTCTGAACAGGTAAGAAACAGGGGGGGGTTATTTCAAGCATTTTGCATAGCTAAATACATTTTTTCCACGGTATGGTCAAGTAAAAACTTTCTGACATTTCCTGTGATTTTACCTTAATTAGGAATTGATTGCAGGAATTATAAAATTAATATTTGGCTAGTGAGGGAAGGATGGAAGTAATCAAAGAAAAAAGTTTTCTTGGTAAAGTCCAGAAGGTCCCTTATAACCAAAACTCACCAAGTTCAGTCGTTACACAGAAAGAAGCTGCAAGTTTAATGAGTTAATAGTCAGCCCTCAGAAAAAGCAGCCAAACTGCCACGGCGGCACGGCTTGCATCTGCTCAGGAGGGACTAGTGCTGCACAGCACCTGCAGTCACTAGGCACCAGTAAGGGAGCAGGAGAACATGAGGTGAGTCGGCCAATGCCAAACCAATGCACAGCTGTGAAGGAGACTGAAGTCTAGGCAGGTCCCAGGAAAGCAGTTGGGCTGAGGGCTTTGGGGGGGATTCAGCTGCTGGCAAAGGCCTGGCAGGTGTGGGCAGCCAGTGGGCTCTGGCGGCTCCAGCGTGGTGCCCTGAGAGAGGGCAACTCCCAGAGCACTTGCTGCTGGTGGATGGGACTAGCAAGGTTTGTTCTGCTCGTGCTGAGAAGAAAAGGGCTTGCCAAACTGGAAATCACAGCACTTCCCTACAGTCCCAGCTCCAACACAGCGCAAGCTACAGAGGAAAAAAAGCCAGTTTATGTCTGAAATGTGTGGCAGTCACTAAGACTGGCAGCTGCCAACTAAATAAACTAACAGCACAGTGCTACGGCTATGCAGAATTGCCTTCTTTTCCTGTTAGACCTTGTCATTACACCATGTACTTTCTTACGATTTCTACCCATTGTGCACAAAATGCACACACAAAAATGGTTTCATGTGTATCTGTGCAAAATTACATCATTGAAAGAAAACATCAGCCTGTATTTGATAAAACTAGACAGAAATAAAGTAATGCCAAAAATAAAGAGGTACCATGAATCTTTATTTCCAGAGGGATAAAACCAGTGTTTTACCTTTAGGAGAAAGAACTAATTTCGGTTACAATAAAGCTAATGACTGTTTGTGCTTGAGAAAAAAGAAAAACAACTGAAACTTTAAGTAAGATCGTATATTTGAGGTTAGTAATTACATGAGCAGACTACATTTCTGCCTCCCAACAGTACCCAGACATTTAGATCAAAGGCACCTCTCAGGTGTACTGGTTTGAGCTCAGATGGACCCAGTAGAAGTAAAATGACACAGATGTAAATTAAAATGTGATTTAATTCAATCAATTAATAAATATATTCCAAAAGAATCCTTTTTTTAGCAAATTATGTAAATAGGTTTCAGAGGCTGACTTATCTCTTAGGCCTGTTATGTGTGTATCTGTATCTCACTGATCTATTAGCTCACTAATAACAGTACGATGAATTTAATAATAATAAAGATAGTAGTAAGACCCTTGTTAGATCACCGGCAAGATTTAACAATTTTAATTAAACAAAAGTCAGGAACTGAGTCAGGAAAGCTAAGATCTCAGTGATTTCGCCATATTTCATCAAACAGTTTTAAGATATAATCTTAGAAAAAAATTGCATTACTCACTTTAAGTTTCATGATGTGAGTTTTGTCCATTTACTCTCCCATATGGATGACATATCAGGTTTGATTTTTTTTTTATAGGTATGTCTCATTAATCCACAACAGTCCACAATGGTGATACTGTTATTTTACATAACTTTAGTTGTAAGGCTAGTTTTCCTATGTCACAAGTCTTTAGAGAGAGATCTATGTCAGTTTGAGAACATTAGAGCAATGAACAGTTGATTCAACTTCAGAATAAATGAGGATGGATTTTATTTGAAACTTTGTTTTAAAGAAACAGAACTTTTTAATTTGAAACTTCGTTTTTAAAAAAACATTATAAATCATCCGTAATGCTGTAGATGAAACACCCGAAACCTCAAAATGCTATCCTAGAAACACAAATGGTATTTTATGCCTCTACTAAATGGAACTTAGAGAGGAAAAAGTATGTGAATAGAACTCTTTTTCTCTTTACAGGCCAGCCACTAATAACTGAAAAATCACCCACATTTCCACCTCCCTAGATTTGCCAGGCTCACCTTTTATTACAGTATCAGAGCACCTCCACAAAAACCAGTGAAACGAAGACAGCGTAAATGGAAGTGGAATGATAACAAGTGGCTTAGAAGCCCTGCAACACACAAAAAATGCTTAAGGGGGGAAATAATTCAATTTATGAAGCTTTCTTTTAACATTTTTACAAATTGGGTTACAGTAGTATTGCCAGCTGAAAAAAACCGAAACAAACAAAAAACAAACCCAAACTACTCTAGTAGACTTTTTGGCAGGACCACTTTAAGCAAAGGCCTTGAGGCAAAAGAAAATATGCTAGCAAATATTTGAATAGATCAGATTTTAATACAAACAGCATGTTCGTCCTTTGCAGCAATGGGTAGTTATCTAAAAAATATGTTACTGTCCAACCACGAGTGTATTTAACAGTACACATAGTGCTCAGCATTCCTTCTGTAACAAGACTAAAGATTTGTGCCTAGAACTTTATTTTGGGAGTGTATGATGCTTCCAATGTGGCTTACGGTACACAGTAAAATTTCAAGCAGTTACATGGCTTTGCAAATTTCCATTATCTGTTTTGCATGGGTGAGACTGGCTTTTTTTTTTATATTGCTCAAATTAAAATATATAGTAACACACTAATGACTGAAGTCATTCCCATTAGTAATCTGGGCTCTGACTGTTCATATTTTTTATTGAGAGATATACCTATTTGAATTAATGAAATAATATAGGTCATCTAATTAAATATTTATATGTTTCTAAAAAGTAAAATATTATGTTTTAGTATTTTCTAGTCATTATTTTTGAACTAACAAAATGGCATTTTTTCCACATTTTGTTGATCAGAATTTTTTTAAAAAGTTAAAATTACGAACTAAAAAAATTTATTCGAATACAGAGGGATGGAACACCTCTTCTGAGAGGAAAGGCTGAGAAAGATGGGCTTGTTCAGCCTGGAGAAGAGGAGGCTCCAGGGAGACCTTTTTCTGGCCTTCAGTGCTTAAAGGGTGCCTGTGAGAAAGATGGGCAAGTCTTTCGAGCAAGGCCTGTTGCAACAGGACAAGGGGTGATGGTTTCAAACTAAAAGAGGGGAGATTTAGATATAAGGAAGAAATTTTTTATGATGAGGATTGTGAAACACTGGAACAGGTTGCCCAGAGAGATGCCCCATCTCTGGAAACATTCAAGGGCAGGTTGAATGGCGCTCTGAGCAACCTGATCTAGTTGAAGATGTCCATGCTCACTGCAGGGGGGTTGGACTAGATGACCTTTGAAGGTCCCTTCCAACCCAAAGCATTCTGTGATTCTACGAATTCAAGTACATTGCAAATCGTAGACAGATCCAGAGCTAGGAAAATAGGATGGGTATGTTTAAATACTTAAAATCATAAGAAGGTTAAAATAATGTGCTCTTGTCTCATTTTAAGCAAATCATTTTGGCAAATGAGATGTAGGGTGTCTCCAGATTGTTTGAAATTTGACTGGAAGTGTTTGTTAGAGCTGTAAGAAAAAAAAAAATCTGTACTTAAGGAAGAATAGCCAATTAAGTAGTTCCAAAACCTAAAGCTTTTGGCACAATCAAATGAGACCCTTCCTTCACCTTCTAAGTCTCTGTATGTACACTTTCACTTTAAAGAATCTTCTCGGAGAGTTATTATATGTTATACACATTAATATGTATGCCTCTAGGAGTCTTTTCACTGGACAGAATAATGTATCCTGTTTCAGAACCAAGGAAAGGATTTTCCTTTACTGTCATCTCATTATGACTTTGCTTTTTTTTTCCGGAAGTTAACTATTGTGACACCTCTATTATAAAGAGATCAGGCTATGACAGTTTTAGACTATCTGCACAAAGCTCACTATATTAACTTTCTGCTCCTGAGTTTTACTCCCAAGAGCTATGACATTCTTTTTTTCTATGCAAACCTTTGAAGTCTGTCTATTATTTTACCAATCATACCCCAAGTTTAGTACAGTATATATAATTTAGTACTTGAATACCTCCTGTCAAAATTGCTGCCTGACTTGTTTGTTCTTTATAAGAAAGAAATCTGGTAAGATTTCAGTGGGTCTAAAGTTCACTTTTTCTAAATTTAACTTTTTTTAAAAAGTGGTTTGCAGACAACTAGTTTTAAAAGAAGTGGCTATTGCTTCTAATAGGAAATAATGGCTAATTCTGGAATTGTGTGAGAATTACATGAGTGCTTTAGGCTAACTACACTTATTGCATTAAGTATAATATACTCATATTTTCCTTCCTTATATGACTTGTCATCTCCTTTGTATGTATTTTCACAGCTTTCTGGAAGATAAGTTGTCTGTGTAGTTCAGTCCTTCAATATAAATATTATTCCTGTGAAGAGCAGGAGTAGGCTGTAAAAGGAAAGGGGGAGGCACAGCCCATACAAGAGTATCTGACGTGGGCAATAAAGACACAGAGACAGGGATTTTCACCAGTGGGCCAGTTAAAAGGTTCAGTTGTTTGTTTTCAAGCCCAAACAGTGCAGATGGGTGGAACTGAAGGGCTAGACAGTGGGGCAGTTACTTTCTTATCCTGTAATAAGGACCATATACCATAGGAAAGATCGAGAATCCTTATGAAAGCTGTACACTTGGTATTTACTTATGAAAATTGACCCTGGATGTTAGCATATGCCGAAGCTCTTAATTTTGTAACTTTGCTGTTGTTGTTACCCATGCTAACAATATTTAACTACCGTATTTTTAATATCTTTATTTTGCCACATGTGATGGGTTGGCAAAAGATCTCCTTTTTGGGAGAGCTTGCTTTAACTAACCAATTGTATTCCCTGCCATGTGATGTCAGCTGCATCTCCATTTGTCATTGGTTAAAAGTTCTGGTGGGTTTCTTTCCATTTCCGTTTTCCGGGTGCTGGCCCTTTAAGAACCAGCCACACGGGCAGCCCCGTCCCTTTTCGACACCAGATGCCAGTGCAAGCAGCCACACGCCCTTCTGGACTCCGGATGGCCCCTGTCTCCCAGACCTGCCTGCTTGGTTCTGCTTTCCAGCTGCCTGTTCCTGCCTCGCCGCCAACGCTGCTTTTCACTGTTTCTTGCCCCGGGGCTATTTTGCTTCCCTGCAGCTTCGGTGAGCCGCTGCCGCTGGGACCAGCCGGGAAAAACCCCCTTGCTGCCGCCGCTGCTGCGGAACCTGCCGCTTTCAGAGCCTTTCTACCCCACGCGTCCAGGAACTCCCTGCTGCTTTTCGCCGACAGCGCTTTTGCTTCGCTTCAGTCCACGATAGACTGGTAAAATTGTGTTGGTTTGGGTCTCCTCACGTGGCGCCGCGGCATTTTGACTGCCGCGGGTTTTCTTTGTAACTGCTGCCACGTGGCCAACTGCCATTTTTGAACTGCTGTGGTTTTTCTTTCCATCCCGTGGTTTTAACCCTCGCCTTTCCATTTCCTACAAAACCCTCAATACCATACCTCACTGGTTTTCTTTTTGTATTTAATATTTTTCTGTTTGTTGTGTTATTAAAGTCTGTTTCAGTTTTCAAAAAAAGCGTATTAGAGGTCTCATGAACTCTTTTCTCCCTTCCCCTATTTCTGCTGGAATAGGGGAAGGTATTATCGTTACCAGACCTTGGCTCAACCTCAGCCAAACCAGTGATGCCACACTAGCATTCACAATTGTATTTCTTTGGTATAGCAGTTAATGAATCTCCGAGTACATTGACTTTATTAACCAGAATTTTTTTATTAACTTTTAGACCAAAACTCATTAAGTTGAAAAGTCATCTTGTCATTACTTCCAGAATATCCTTGCCTTTTACACACTCTGTTGCAGTATATGGTGTCATTTACTGTACTGAATTCCCATTGTGATCTACCTCAAGCTGCTAGTATGCATACAGCTTTTAATGATCACCCTCAAAGTGGTCTCTTTATGGTGCCACCTTATCAATGTGCCCTCTGCTCAGTAGATCTTCAACAAATTTAGAAATAATGAAGCAGAACAATATCCTGTTTAAATTTAATAGTGAACAAATTTTTGTAGCTTCAGCCTGAAATATCACATCACAAAAGTCAGTTTAGAAATATGTCTTAATTGAGAGATATTTGGTCTTTCTTTCTGAGCAATTTCTGTGCTTATATTTTAAGTTATCTTGGTAGAGGTTTGCCCTAGGATGCGTAATTTGATGCTTGAGCTCCTCCTATCAGAACATTCTATCTCTTTCTTCTCTCCTTTAATCTTTACATATATAATAGATCATTTCAGGGCTTATGATCATCATTGAGACTATCTATAGTGATATCATTTTTAGTTTGGAACAAATTGTTTCTTATGGTTGACTTGTCCTAACAACTGTGTTTAGGTGAGTCATATTTTGCTAGTTTAAAATGTTCTTATTCAAAGGGCTTCTTCCAAAGAAAGGATGCATGCAACTTCTTTTTTGCTCATACTTTTAATTTCAGCAAACTTTCTCTTACAATCATATGTTACTGTTTATGCATTAGCCCCAAGCAATGGGGTTTGCCTAGTTATCTGAAGAAAGGTATATATTAGGCAAACTCTGCCATTAAATGTACAAGATCTCTGCTGGAAAGTGACATTATCTGTTAGACTATTGCATCTTGCTTACTCCCACGTGATGGTCTTCTGAGAGCTGCCTGAAGCTGCCCTTAGTTACCCCTGTGTGTCTAGATGATGCAGTATCTTGAATATCTGAACAAAGGGTAACAGTTGTAATTTTGTTTGCCTTTAACACAGTATGTGATGCCACCAGCACACTAAAGTGGACTTGAGGGTTCTGACATCGATTTCTACAGTGAGCATATAAACTGCCCATAAGTATCTACAAGAGGAGAAGGAGGGGGCAGACATACATAGGTTGATTGGAGAAAGTCAGTACTGTAGGAATTTCCATTGTAGGAGAACTTTTCACTTCTATGTTTTCCATCTTAGCCTGTTCAGAACCTGATTCTTACTGTCAGTTTTTCTCAGTAATTGGAATGGGAGTTTTAGTTAAACCCATCATTTAGAATTTGTATTTAGGTATGTTTTTATTGTCACTGGCTCATATTTATGCAGAAGTGTTAGTAAAGCTTAGCTTTTTCTCAGGAAAGTGTCAACTGCTTCAAAGTGTTGTTATGTAAGCATGGTATAAGATGGCTTTGGTGAAATAGTTTCCCAAGTCTCTGGTGACATTTGTGGCCAGAGAAGGGTTTTAAGACCAAACCATTGTGGAAGATTCCATATGCCTGCAGAACAGTCAGGTCATGGGCTACAGTAGTACTTAGCTATTCACTCCCCTGACAAGGTGATAATATAGGTATTTTCCTTTCTGTCCAAGTAATGGGTGGTAGGGAAATGAGGAAAAGAAATATGAAAAGCTAAGAAGCAATAACTGCTATTCAGATGGATGATAGAACAAATACAAAAAGCAAGAGAACCACTGAGACCAAAATATTAATGGGCTTCAGGGGAGATAGCTATGCAAATGAGAAAGAAAAGCAGAAGATGTCAGTGAAGACTGGTTGTTTAAAAGAGATCAGGAAGACTGAAGTCATGGGAAGGAATGTCATGTTTGATGGGAGAAGAAGGTAGCCTTAGTTATTGAGCCTTAGTTAATACTCTAGAGAATTTGGTGGACCTGATACAAGATTCTCTCATCAGTTCTCAGGAAAGAGGTTATAGGGCACTTAGGTAGAGACTTCTGAATATAAAACCGAATGAAAAGATTCCATTTTCAATGGAAAATTTTTGTTTCTATTTTACATTTCAGACTCCTAAGCTACATGTAGCAAATGAAGAAGTAAACTATTCTCCAGCTTTCAGCTCCTATGTTGAATCAACATCTAAAACAGCCCAATTCTCTCCAATGACTGTGAAAAAAGCCTACACCGATTAACCTCCATGACTACACCCCTCACAAAAAAAAGCTGCCTCGACTGAGAGATAAGATGGGGGTGAGAAGGGCATCTGAGAAAACTGTGTAAGGTTAATGGCAATTCTCTCTGCTAGTGAATTAGAACAAAAAGGTGAATGCCAGCCAAGATGGAACACAAACAAACCTTGAATGCTGCCTTTCTTGCTGTTAACAAAGCCATCATGATTTACAAAAGCAAAGTTTGCTTAGAGGTCAATTATCAATGTGAATGAAGAGTCCCTGTTTCAAAAAACCATACAAAAATGATCACTGAAGTTCCAGATACAAATTCATAAGGAAAGAGAAATGACAGGAGGAAAGAAGGGGATATTTAGTGAAGTATCACCCTAAAAATGGGAAAAAAAGAAGAAAAATAAGAACTGGAAGAGTCAAGAGGAATGCAAAGGAAAAGGAGAGATTTTTGTTTTCTCTCATAGTACATTCTTAAGCTATGTTCTTTTCTATTTTCTTTAGATGTAGGATTCTATTTGCCTTTTTATACATTAAAAAAAAGCAAACAAAAAAAAAGTGGTTTGTTTTTTTCCTATCAACCATAATTCTATACTGCAATGAAAAGATTTTATTTCCCTTCTCTCCCCTTCTTTCTGTTCTTTTTATCTGCAGTGAGCTATCACTTATTTTAATGCTGGGGATGTTGGGGGGAGGGTGGTGTGTTATTACATTTCCTTACTAGCAGACTCTAGTGCTTGCAATCTGTCATTATTCACCCTCTTTTCCTTACAAACCTGTATTTCATCATGGCATGAAAGAGGTATATGCTCTCAATAACCTAATGAAGTTGTTTCAGCCGTATCTGCCACAGATGTTGATGCAGTTTGATTGTTACCTGCTGGCCAAACACAAAACTTACCTTTTATTGATGTGTTGATGGAGCAGTGCTATTTCAATACCACAGAATGAGGGCACTTTCATCTTTTAATTTCCATATGTTTGGTAGTATTAAAAGCTTTTTTGTTATCTGTGTCGTTTGATCTGGGATGTATCATTTAATGATGAAACACCTATCAAAATAAGCCACTTCTCCTTCCATATCACTATCTATTCTGTAAGTGGGTTTGGTTTGGTTACCTTATTAAAAATAAGAACAACTGGTGTGAGAATAGAGGTTATCATGGAAAATTGATTGTATTTATTTAGAATATCTAAAGCAATTTTAATGTGTTTTTTATGGCCATATTTAATTTTTGGCTGCTCCTTCTTGTCTCTTTGGTAAGAGGTAGAGAGACTGTGATTACTTTCTGGGTATGTGTACTTGGGAAATATTTTATTCTGTTCCATGAATATGCTCATATTTAAAAAAAAAAAGTCCTTTTTTTTACTTCTTGACAGTAATAAGTGTTCATGGGATGTAGTATTTTTTTCCTGTGACTGGGGGTTTTGAGACTTTGAGAAAAAATGAAAACAAATTGGACAGATTTAACTCTCCTACATCTCAGGAGGTAATTCCTGAAAAATTGCCTATTCTGGTACAGGTGATAGCAGCTGCAAGTGTAGTCGGTTTTTTAGTTTAAGAAAAAGAAAGTTGTGAGCTATTTCTTTTTCTATGTTCTACTGAATTAAGTATAAGCTTACAAAATGTTGACAAATAGTACCTTATCCATTGAAAATGACTTCTCAGTGGACGACTCCAGAGTAATTCTAACCATATCCTTTGTCTAGAAGACAAATTCCATTATGACTTAACAGGATACTACACATAATTTTGCAACATCTTACTTTCACATTAACCATCTGATGATTGAGAGGTGAAGAATTAAATACAGCAGAAAATACACTAACAAAAATCAGAAGTCAAAGAATCTAAATTCCCTGAAGATCTGAGTACATGAAAAGGAACTGTCAGACAAGAAGGAAACTAATAGCAATGTGTTCAGGTCCAGGTCTTGGACTGGTCACAAGATCATAGAATCACAGAATCATTTTGTTTGGAAGTGACCTTTAAGATGATTGAGTCCAACCGTTCACCCTTCACTGCCAGAGTCCCTAAACCATGTCCCTCAGTGCCACATCCAAGCATCTTTTAAATATCTCTAGGGATAGGGACTCCACTACTTCCCTGGGCAGCCTGTTCCAGTGCCTGACAATCCTCTCTGTAAAGCAATTTTTTCCGATATCTCACCTAAATCTCCCCTGGCGTAACTCGATCCTCCTAGCACTTGTTACACGGGAGAAGAGACTGAGCTCCACCTCACTACAACTCCTTTAAGGTAGTTATAGAGAGTGATGAGGTCACCCCTGCGCGTCCTTTTCTCCAGGCTAAACAACCCCAGTCAATTTTTTCCGATATCTCACCTAAATCTCCCCTGGCGTAACTCGATCCTCCTAGCACTTGTTACACGGGAGAAGAGACTGAGCTCCACCTCACTACAACTCCTTTAAGGTAGTTATAGAGAGTGATGAGGTCACCCCTGCGCGTCCTTTTCTCCAGGCTAAACAACCCCAGTTCCCTCAGTTGCTCCTCATAAGACTTGTTCTCTAAACCCTTCTCCAGCTCTGTTGCCTTTCTCTGGACACGGTCCAGCACCTCAATGTCCTTCTTGGACTGGACAGTATTCAAGGTATGTCCTTCCCAGGGCAGAGTACAGGGGCACAGTCACTTCCCTACCTCTGCTGGTCACACTATTTCTGATAAAAAAACAGGATGCTACGGGTCTTTTTGGCCACCTGGGCACACTGTTGGCTCATATTCAGTTGGCTGTCGACCAACACACCCAGGTCCCTTTCCACTGGGCAGCTTTCCAGACACTTTTCCCCAAGCATATAGCGTTGCAGGGGTTGTTGTGACCCAAGTGCAGGACCCAGCATTTGGACTTGTTGAACCTCATACTGCTGGCCTTGGCCCGTTGATCCAGCCTGTATAGATCCCTACATAAAGCCTCCCAAACTTCAAGCAGATCAACATGCCTGCCTAACTTGGTGTTGCCTGCCTAACTTGGTGTTACCTGTAAACTTGCTGAGGGTACGCTCAATCCCCTCATCCAGATCACTGATAAGAATGTTAAAGAGAACAGGCCCCACACTGAGCCCTGGGGAACACCACCTGTGACTGGCCACCAGCCGGATTTAACTCCATTCCCCACCACTCTTTGGGTGCAGCCATCCAGCCAGTTTTTTACCCCATGAAGAATACATCCATCCAAGCCATGAGCAACCAATTTCTCCAGAAGAATGTTGTGAAAAACAGTGTCAAAGGCTTTACTTTGACAGTAGACAACATCCAGGTAAACAAGTCCAGGCAGACAGCATCCACATGTCTTCTGTCATCCACTAAGTGGGTCACCTTGTCATAGAAGGGGATTAGATTAGTTGGGTAGCATCTGCCTTTCATGAACCCATGCTGACTGGCCCTGATCACCTGGATGTCCTGTACATGTCGACTGATTGCATTCAAGATGATCTGCTACATAACCTTCCCCAGCACCGAAGTCAAACTGACAGGCCTGTTGTTCTCTCAATCCTCCTTCTGGCCCTTCTTGAAGATGGGTGTTCACATTTGCTAACTTCCAGTGGACTGGGACCTCCCCAGTTAACCAGGTCTTCTGGTAAAGGGTGGAAAGCGGCTTGGTAAGCACTTCTGCCGGCTTTCTCAGGGCCCTTGGGTGGATCCTATCCAGCCCCATGGACTTGTGCACACCTAAGTGGTACAATTGTTCACTGACCATTCCCTCTTGGATTACAGGGCCTTCATTCCACTCCCTGTCTCTGTCTTCCTGCTCAAGGGGCTAGGCATTCAGGGAAGAACAGGTCTCACTCTTTCAGGCAAAGGTGGCATTCAGTACCTCAGCCCTGTCCTCATCCTCGGTCACAGTGTTTCCTCCCATGTTCAGTAGAGAATTTAGATTCTCTTTAGTCCTCCTTTTGCTGTTAATGTATTTATAAAAACATTTTAATTGTCTTTTATAGCTGTGGCCAGATTAAGTTCTAGTTGGGCTTTGGCCTTTCTAATTTTCTCCCTGCAAAAACCTTGTAGTCTTCCTAAGTGACCTTCCCCTTCTTCCATAGGTCACGGATGTTCCTTTTCTTCCCAAAAGCTCTCTGCTCAGCCAGGCCAATCTTCTATCCCTCCGACTCATCATATGACACACTAGTACAGCTTGTTCTTACACCTTAAATGTTTCCCTCTTAAGGATTGTCCAGCCTTCCTGGACTCCTTTGCCCTTCAGGGCTGCCTTCTAAAGGAAATCTGCCAACTAGTCTCCTAAACAGGCCAAAGTCTGCCCTTTAGAAGTCCAAAGTGACACTTCTATTGACCCCCCCCTTTCTACTTCCTCAAGAATTGAAAACTCTGCCATCTCATGGTCACTGTGGCAAAGACAGCTTCTGATCTTCATATCATCCACTAGTCCTTCTCTGTTTGTGAACAACAGGTCTAGCTTTAGAAGTCCAAAGTGACACTTCTATTGACCCCCCCCTTTCTACTTCCTCAAGAATTGAAAACTCTGCCATCTCATGGTCACTGTGGCAAAGACAGCTTCTGATCTTCATATCATCCACTAGTCCTTCTCTGTTTGTGAACAACAGGTCTAGCAGGCAGCCTTCCCTGATGGCTCCCTCACCAGTTGTGTCAGGCAGTTATCTTCCACACAATCCAGGAACCTCCTGGACTGCTTCCTCTCTGCTGTATTGTATTTCCAGCAGAATCTGCTAAGTTGAAGTTCCCCCCACGAACAAGTGGAGCAAGCGTGATTCTGGTCTTACCAGAAAATGTTATTGTAGCTGAACAAAATAGCAGGAACATGACAATGAAAGAAAATTAGACAAAAATGTTGACAAGAAGGAGGATTAGAATAGTTTATAAAAAACAGATATAATGATTTAAATTATGAGATAGCATTGAGGGCTGGATTTAAAAACAAATTGCAAATTAAGACAGACTTTTTAGATAGGATGAATCATTCATCTTTCTTGATCTGAAGGAAGCTGACCTCACCTCTTGCCTAATTTTACATGGATAAAATTAGTTGAGACAAATAATACTTCCAGAGACTAAAAAATTTGCCAAAAATTTTGACAACCTTAAATGAATAACTCCAGCAAAAGGCCATAAAGATGCAGAAGGACATGACCTGCATGAGGAAGATGAGGAGGAAACTGGAGAAAAGTCAGCAAAGAGATAGCCTAAAGCAGTGATTTATGACCAGGGAGGAAGGGATTAATCGAGAATATGGAGGCATACTCTCCTCTGAGCTGCCCAGTGAAAGGATGAGAAACAACAGTCTAGACTCACAACAAGGAAAATTCCCCACTGAATAGAGTAAATAAATTGTCAGAAAATACTGGACTTTTCCAAACCATTTTACTATTCAAATGTAATTTGCTCTTAAGAAAATAACATGGCTTACTACACAGTACTACACACTGCTACCCAATTCAGCCCTTACGCCAAGGGTTCTATAGTTTGCGGCTACTGCCACAAACTGACAGGAACAGCTTCCTTCTGCTTGAATTACAGTAATCTTTTTAGGGACACTGCTTCAAATCATTCCTTCCTGAACACCTCTGATCATCCTAGGTTTTTTCTGAGAGGTACCAACCCCTCTATTTTAGTCTAATGATATTGGTATTGTGGAGTATTTGCATAGTAAACACAAGCTTTTTGGCTAAACACTATTCTTCGTACACTGAAAATTTAGCAGAAGAAATAGCAGCTGAAACTACCATACTGAATATCGTATCAGTCTGACGAGTTTGTTCAAACTAGTAACCTAAGCCACTACAACAGGATGAAAAGGTAATCTCTTTGGCAGCTGCCTTGTCAAGAGAGGTATACAGGAAAGCTCACACGCTCAGAGGAATAATTGGCTAATTAGATTTTAAAAATACTAATATTGAAATCACAGAATCATCTGGTTGGAAGAGACCTTTAAGATCATCGAGTCCAAAAGTTCATCTGCATTGCCAGTGTCCCTAAACCATGTCCCTCAGCATCACACCTACAAGTTTTAAACACCTCCAGGAGAGGGGACTCCACCACCTCCCTGGGCAGCCTGTCCTAGTGCTTCACAACCCTCTCTGTAAAGAAGTTTTTCCTGATATCTAACCTAGATCTCCCCTGGCTCAACTTATGGCCATTTCCTCTCATCCTGTCATGTGTTATATGGGAGATCAACCCCCACCTCTCTACAACCTCCTTTCAACAGTAGCAATAGTTGTTTCAAGTAAAATCTTTTAGATGTTACTTATGAATATAATGCTTAATATCTGATATATTTCTGAACAGCAACATATGTACTATTAATATGTAACAAAAATGCAATTGATTTCCCTCTAACTTGTACCAAAAGTCTTTAAATACTTACTGGTAGTATCCAGCATGTATTACCATAGTCGATAAAGAAAATCTACCCCAAATGAAAATAAAGTGCTAAATAAATGTAAAACTTTAGTATTTAAGTCTAGCTTGCCAAAGCACAAGCAAATCAAACCATGAACTATATTTTTTTTAAAAAAAGAACAATTAAGATCCCTGTTTCAGCAATGCCTCTCACCAAGAAGCAGGTATCTCAAAACCAGACACTTAGTTCACAGTCACCACAGCCAATGATGGCGAGGACATAAACAAGGATAATTTTTTTCCAATCGTGTATTTTGCACAGATTCTTACTTTCCTACTACATTCTTCTATAGACAACACTAGTTAATACGGTATATGGAAAGTAAATTCCACCAAGAAAAACTTTTCTTGTTTTTTCTTCTTTTTTTTTAACTACATTATACTTTTTTCTCTGTAGGCCTTGAATCTTTAATCTAAGATCAAGCTAAGATTCCTACTTGTTTACTGTAAATCACTCTGTTAATACTCCTGGTCCTACTGTTTTTTTTATTAGAACATGCTTTACCACCAAAACTGAATAGTTTTTGTCTGCCAATAAGGCAGACCAAGGTTTATCTGAACTTTCCAAGTTTCTAGCAACAATCATTCCACTATACATTTATGCATAATTTGCAGGAAGGCTGTAATTTTCAGAACTGATAATGAGCTCTTCATTTAGTTTGTTTTGCAGCTTTGATAAATATTAATGCTCCGTCTTTGTGGGTTTTTTACTCTAACCTTTTGATTATTAAGGCCTTCACACTTTTGTGTAGGTGGCTGAGTCACTGAATCTTAATTCACAATTAATTTTCAGGCAAGTTAGTATTAAGTTATTTCTTTTTTTTCTCCCTGTGATCTTCCTGGGCTATTTTTTAGAATGTTGCTATTTTATTATTTACATGGACCTACACTGAAAGCATCTGCTACTACTTGATAACCAGTACTGATTTTGGTGAGAGGTATAGTAAGAACAATTAGAGATTAGCACTTTAACAGCTGAACCTTGATATCTTATCTCCACTGGAAATAAGGTGTGAGTAAGTTTAAACAAATGCATATATATTTTTGACATCAAAATGACATAATCTTTCTTGTCAAAACTGTGCTAATATGAGGTGCCTTGCAGGGCAATATTATGGACGTTGACATATCTGCAACTACTTATACTATATAGCTCTTAAATAAAAGTTTTTAACGAATACAAGATAGAACAATAACCTGTGTGGGTGGAATACAATCCACAAAGATAACACTCATCTGTTTAACTTTTTAGTGTGTACTGATTTTGCTCAAGATTATAAAGAACTTTTCCCCAGTAACTTTCTATGTGTTTTGTGATATTGTGGATTTCACTTTCTGTTATGCCTCAGTATCCCCATGATAAAGATTTAAAGCAAATGCAAAGCATTTAGTGAGGAGTATGATGATGCTCAGCTGTGATTTATGTCACTGGCTGTGTTAGCAAATTGGGTCAGAAAAATAGTGTGATTTTGCTGTAAGCCTGTCATCGCCTCCACTTACCATGTGCAGGCTTGCATCTCTGAGCAGTTTTGATGTACGTGAACTAGATATTCCCTGCGCTTCAAGGGGGCATTAGGTTAAAAACCAGCCTGTTAGCTACACCATCACTGAATCATCCAGTGTGCATATAATACCTTTTTCTTCAGTGAACTTTGTGTTGTATTTAGCTTTCTGTCTAGCAGCCAGACTAAATCTAACCTGACGGAAAGCCTCTGACCCTGTACAATGCAGAGGTGCAGGACCCTCAGCTTCGGCCACTTCTGTCTAATGCGCTGCCCCCATACTTGCTAATGCAGGGAAAGTCTTCTAATGCTACCAGTTTAATGAGTCATTCACAACATCTAAACATTTCTGTAGGCATAAATAAGCAGTGTCCTAAAGAATTTTTAGGTAAAGCATTAACTCACCTAAAGAGCATAATTTAGCTTGGACTGCATTTGTTTCTTCAATCTTTTTTAGAACCTACAAAAGGTTTGTATTAAACAAATCCCAGACTATTAAATGGCAATATTTTTTCTCTAAATTTTTTTTTGTTTGTTTTCAAAATTATTCTGTTCTAGAATATTTAGCTTCTGGGCCCCATATAGTAGAGACATAGATACCAATTTCTTAGCTTTGCAGGACCTGGTTTTGCTTTCTGATCCCTAAGGCAAAATTCAGCTGCATTAAGCATCTAAGGTTCTTATCTACTGCTTAGGGAAAGTTCAACGCCTCAAACCTGAAGATGACAGAAAACAAAGGAGTAAGTTATCCTTCTAGGTTAACTGTCTGGGAAAGATCGATGGTACCTTAAGTAACTTACTGCAGACCGGTATAGCTTTCTACTAAGGATTCACAGTCCAAAACCATCTCATAACCTAGAATCCCTGCAATGTCATGTGATAAGAATGGGTACATTTGAGTTAATCCAGAAGGATATCCTTTCTACTTGAGTAACTAAATTAGATGTCAAAAATCTCCTGTAGAGAACATTTTCTCTGGGAGCCTAGTGATGTACTCAGTAACTCAATGCATTAGTCTTGGTGTGAGACTTGTTCTTGTCTTTCTTTTGGTTTTGGTGTTTTAAACCCAGTGTTTCTATTTCTTAGATGAGAACCTCATCAACAAAATTCTGAACTAGTCAGAAACATATTTTATTGCTTCCAGATAAAACTGTGCCACTGCTCAGAATGTATCTGAAGATGCATGTTTTTGTATGCCAGGAACTACTGGAGCAAGCCAACTAGCTAAAGTGCTTCTGGCTTCCATCCTTTCCTCCAGGCACATCATATCTACGTTATACAGCTATTGTTTTATGTAAAATTCACCAGCATTCCTCAACACAGCAGCCCAAAAATTCCCACTCCCTGTGGATGTACACAGAATTAGCCAGAAAATTAATGCCCATCTCCTCTGCAATAATCCTGAGGCTAGTACCCCATCTGGCAGTGAATAGCTTACATTCACACAGCTTGAAGATTTCCTCATGTATATCTTAATAAAAAACAATTAGGATACAATTTTTTTTAATGAACATCGACAGAAGTCCTGAAGTAAGTGCTAGAGCCCCAGACTCCCAGTTCACTGAGTTTTACTGAAAATAAGGACCGTTCAGTTCAGTAAACAATAACTGTTGAGTTTTCAAAAGGCTGTAGATCCACAAACACTGCATTCTTTGCTGTGCAGTGATAAAGCTTCAACAGATAATATGAGCGTAGATGGATGCCTATATATTTTTTAGAGAAAAGTAAGCAACTGAAAAGCCAAGGGAGCATTCCTGAAGGTCTAAACTCAGGTATTGTTCATCACCCTCTGAAGGCTTTCACAAGCAGATGTCACAATCCCATTTCTGTAAATAGAATACAGGGTCTCAGTTAAGGACGACAGCATCTCAAAGTATAAAAGGATCAGACCAGTTTACGTGGACTAATTTGAACCATATCTGTATGACAGATTTTCAGGTTAGACAAGAAGACTTAAATTTTGCTTGTTGGATTCAGGCAGCAATTGGGTAGGCATTTTTACAGTTTTGGCAATTAATCCTGCTTTTCGGCACCTGCAAACTTTCCTGGCGTGGACCTGAGTCCACTACACAATTGTATCTTCTTCAGTATTATTCAGATAGAAAAGATACCAGAGTCGGAAGTGAACCAGCTTTGAAAATCTGCTGCAGCCTGTATTTTTCACATGCATCAAAGTTAATATGATATTTTCTTTGGTTCAGTAGGTTTGAATTAGAACACTGAGTTCTTAGACTCATTCTAAGTTCTGGATATATTGCAGATTTATAGCTCAGCCTTCTAAGCAATTTTTCAAAACTCTGCGCATTGTAACAAGGTCCTATGAAGTACCTGAAAAGTCAAGATGTGTGCCTGGCTCTTAAGCTTTTTAAAAAGGTCTAAATTTGATACATCACAGGAATAATGTAACTGATTCTTCAGGTAAGAGATGGTTAAATTCATTTTCCTATTTAAAGAAGCAAGAGGGAATTTCTATGAAGTCATTGTTATCTTGATCACTGAAGATGATCACTAAAGGAGAGTTGACAATATTCAGTACTGTCAGAATTGGCTCTTACTTATGTGATAGTGAGCAATGATTTTTAAGGTGTGGTTTTGTGGGGTTATTTCCCCCTGAGAAGAGAGAGGGAGTAAGGGGACAGGACAGAGAGAGGGAGGGACAACTTGAGAGAGAAAGGGAGAATATTTTTTACTGTGCTGTTTGATTCCTCTTTTGCCTATTCCATAGAGAGGCTATTTCTCTTCTAGTCAACTTGAGTAAGTTACTCAGCCAGAAAACAGATTTTCAAAATAACTCATCTTACAGTTTACAAAATACCTGACAATTTGAGCTGTACTCGAAAGTATTTAAATGCCATTTAATGTAATAAAATCTCCTGTGTGACCTCTCACAAAATCAATATTTCACCAGATGGGAAAATTCCATTAAAAAAAAACCCCACAGTGCAGAATTATGCTGGTAGCCTAACAGACTATGTGTTCAAGAGCTGCCTTTGCCAGTGAAAACAGAGATTTGTGTTTCTTTCAGTCTCTTGACCTTGTCAGGCCTTTGAATTTCTGTTTAACAACATAAGGTATATATATACCTTATCACTAATTAGAAGTGCTCTTAAGAAATTACTATCCTAGTCTTTAGTTTGCATATTTTATATTTAAATTCTAAAACTTAGTAACGTACATAATACTTTTTATTCTCCTTTGAAATACTAATTATACTCGATTTCAACATCAAATGTGATATTATTCTGTTCTACTTTTTTCCTAAATACTGCACTGTTAAATGTACTAGCATAAAACTAACGATATCATTCAGTGATTAATTTTCTAATTCATATGAAAGACATTATTATTTCACTGAATATATATATATATTGCACTTGTAGGATTCAAAGGCAAGTAGAAGTTAAACTGCAAGACAAATGAGACAGGCTTGGTTACATTGTAGCAGTAATGCTATAGAAATATGCAATATAAGTTGTGCAGTATTTTCCTCGAGACCTCCAGAATATCAACTTCTGAATGCAACAGTTGCCTTCCTGATTGCACAAGGTGAGGTTCTTCCTATCATCCACTCTTAGATCTGCTGTGAGTGGTTAGACTGGCAAACGGCGCTCCTGTTGTGAGATGATCGTAGCTAGTAAGTGTAAGGATGTAAGTTTTTACCTTTGGTCAACAAGCTCTGTGCATATGGCAAAAGAATTCACAAAAACCAAAGACAGGTTAAATGCATTGTAGGATCAAAAAGTAAACGGGCAAAATAGTTATCATTAGCTGCTGTCACTAGAACATTGCCACACCAGATTCAGTGAAAATTAGAAATGCAACAGTGATTATGAATAAAACACTTCAGGCTTTTAAATACTGCCCATTACTTTCTGTCCATGCTTCAGCGAATGAAATTAAAGAGCTCCATAAGCTTAATAAGAAAGTCTATTTTACATCTTTCAACAAGGTTTTATTTTCCTGCTCTATGCACACTGAAGCTTTATTTTTATAATCACAGCAGCACGAGATTCAGCATGAAAGAAATCTTGAAGAAAACTTTGTTTTAAATAGAATTCAAAACTCTTATGTAACCTATATCATGTTAAATTTATTCAAATAATGTTAGCAAGAAAAATGTGTTACTGTTGTACAGAGTTTGATTACAGTAGGTTTCTTTCTAACTAGCCTTAGCAGAAATTGAATCTAGCATAAAGAAATACTTGTTTTAAGTGAAAATATACAGATTAAAATGAGTCTTATTCATTGATTTGACTACTGTCGTTTTTGACTGGAAGTGGGGAAGACAGAAGGCTCCTTGATTTTACTATATCTAGTATAAAGGATGTTCTTCAGAGCAGATTACTTCCAAGCGAAAAAATGGCATCCAAAACCATGTTAGAATCTGCATTGTTTAACAACCAAAAGAAATATGTAACTGATCGATATTACAGCTTTTGCTTTGGGTAAGACTTGTTGCACGCTGGTGATCTTCAGCAAGATGTTAACCGGGCAAGGATGTACCTTCATATATTTAAGGGCTGAAAAGAAAAAAATCTTAGAAGACTTTAGAAGATGTAGAAGAAAATGAAAGATTTAAGATTTTTTTACATGAAATAATTTAATTTTGTTCAGTAAAGATATCTTCTTATAAGAAAGAATTACATGTGGAAAATAGTAAAAAACATTGGTGTATACAGTACTGGGACAAAAAAAGTCTCTCTAAAAGATGAACTATTTTAATAATCACTTGTTTAACTTTTTATAGTATATCAGTGCATCTACACCATAGCATGGTCTAGGGAATTTGTAGACAGTGTGTGACTAACAGAGACAAAGGTCAATGTACAAACTGTTTCACCAGAGCAGCAGTGCAGCCTCCGGCAGTGCTCTCTTCGTGTTTCTGTGGATCCTGAGCGTATTTTTGGAGGACTGTGGCTGCAGTCCTCTGCAGTATAGATGGATTTTCCTTGGGCATTCAACAGGGCATTTCAGGCCCCCTGGCAAAGAAGGCACTTGTAGCACTTGCCCCATTCCTGTACAAAATGTTCTGATAAATGTTAATACTTCCCATAAGAAAATTTCATGACATATATCGTACAGGAAGGAATCAGGCTTGAACTTCTGATGGCTTCTGAACTTTGCCGTCACTCTTCCAAGATCGTTTTGTACCCTTATATAGCAGACAACACCAGCAGAAAACAAGTGTTTGCTTCTGCAAGCTTGGCCTGTTTGATTGACCAAATGAGCCGTTATCTTGCCTTCCAAGACTCTCACCCTGCCTGCTCTGTGGCCATTTCGTTTTGGTGCTCCACCTTTAGGGGCCAGACAGCTGCTCTGTAGAATTTATGTCCCACCTGGAGTCATAAGTTAAGCTACTTGGGCATGGGTTTCTTTGGTTTTTTATATTTATGGGATGATGTAAGAGTGAACTAAAGCAGGGAACAAAGACAGTTTCTTTGGAGAAGCCAGTCAGGATAAGACTCAAAAAATCACACATTTAATTTTCTCTCCAAAAATTTAATTTGTCCAGAATAGAAAGAGTTTGTTCTTATCCCTCACAGTTGTAATGAGAAAACTTCTGAGCCAGTTTCTGTGCTTCACTGCCTCTCAGTCATCTACCAATTGCCCTCGAGATTTGACAGAGAGGACACTGTCTGGACCATGCTGGAATGCTCTAAAATCAGACACCTGTTGGGAAAGCAGATTTAAGTTACTCGAATCAAAGAGTCAAGTCAGTCAAGATCAAGAAAAGCTCTCCATAGACAGCTTTCTACAAAATCCTTTCCATGAATTGTAACTACATGCTGCACATAACAACAATATCCAGCTTAAACCAGTACTGAATTCCTCTAAGACAGCAGCAACCCACTTCGGTTTTGAAATAAGGGCTGGATATTCTTTCTTTGGGCACTCAAGCAGCTGGTTACAGAAAAAAACATAGCCCACCTCGCAGAAAGATAGTGGGTCACTAGCTTTACAATGAGTCCTGGAAGCAGATTTTGTATGGATGTGGACATATACAGAACTCAAGAGATAGCAGATATCATACAGGAAATCTCACAGATGGTCTGGCTTGTAGCAGAGTGTGTGAGAGGCAATATGACAGCATCTTGCATTCTCCATCTTGGGGAAAGACTATGAATTTTGAAACAACTCATCCACTTCTAAATTCATTTTCTGATGTGTATACTGTGTATTTGCCAAGAGACACACTAGGGGCAAAGTCACACATGTATTTGTGTCATTACACACAGGCACTCTGTCATTAGGTGTTGTGCCCAGAGAACTGATATATACAGTTTCTACACAGGTTTGGGTTACCTGAAAATCCTGGTCTGAACAGCCATGTTGGAGAAAGGAACTAGATGTGCTGTCTTTGAAAGCCAAACTGCTGAGAGGATGTGAGTGCTTGTTCACCACCTCGACAGCTACTCTTGGCCTTGTACATAGCTCTCTTCTAGTAAGAATCTCTTAGGGTTCAACTCCAGCGCAGGGAAAATTCTTCCAGTTATCCAATACTTCGGCTACTTATGTGGACAGCCAAATAAATAAGAAAATTCCTGACAATAAATTATCGATGTAATAAAGTTTTTGAAGTAGAACATCATGCATGAAGGTGTAAATGCATCATTGGCACATAATGTAGAGACTTTTATGCCTTGGACAATATATGCTGGATGAGGGAAGATGACTCCTGGAATCCTGTGGATCCAGCATGAGGGTACACACTGGAAGGAGCACACTGAGACCTATCCATCTCACCATTTTTAGCTAGCTAAAATGTATGATGAAGGCCAAAGAGTTTATCCATCAGAACTTTTGTCCTCCTATAAGACACTAGAGATACAGCCCCTATAGAATCAACAAGAACTACACAATTTATAAGACAATAATTTTGTTAGGGAGCAACAAGTGCCAGCTACTGTCTGATGACAAGCCTGGGAGGGAAGGGTGACCCAAGAACTGACAGAGCCTACGCTGATAGGAAGCAGTCCTGCAGGCGTTACCAAAAATTCAGAAGAAAAACTCCTTAACACCAATGTAGCATTAAGAAGCAGCATTTTCTTTATCTTATCAGCGCTGTGTGCGAGGAGGATCTCTTCCTCAAATCATGCGCCCTGTGTGCACCAAACCAAAGCTTATATCACCCAATTACATGCATATTCATTACTTTCCCCCAAATAATCATACATATTTAAAACCTAATAAATAATTTTGCATAGCTATTACGCATGAGCTTAAGAAGTTCCAGTTTGTGGACTATGTCATGGCCTACCGGTTGCCGAAGAAATTGCATTTGAAGATTTTCGTGGGAACTCTCCCATATACGGTGGATAATTGGCAAAGAAACTGTGTTATCAGAGTTGTGGTTTATGCAGCTTTCAATCTGTCTTTAAACAGCTTAGCTCACCCTTTCTCTTCTGTTTTGTCTTCTGTGTCTCTCTCAGATCGTGGACTTGTAGTTTAGATTTTTCTCATTCCTTTCCCATACCGCCAAGGTTTTTGTGTCTCTGTTGTACAGACTAGTATTTACAAAGTAACATAACGCAGGGAACAAACACTGTGAGCAGAGACCAGAAACTGGCCCCCTGTACCTGGCTCAGAAAAACATTTTAAAGAAATTATTTACTTTTGCTGCATGGGCTTGTCAATAGCAAACAACAGACCTTAGACATCAATAAGTAATTCCTGAAAAGAACACCTGTCCACATCTTCTCCAGTGACTCTTTTCCATTGTTTTTTGCTGAATTTTTTTTTGACTGAAGTTGTGCTGTCACTAGTAGAATTAGAGAAATTTTACAAGGCAAAAACATGACATAAATATTTTCAGCAAGGTGAACAGATATATTTGTTTCCCAAGATCAGTCGCTCTCAATAAGATTAACTGAAGAGGAATGGTTATCAATCCATGAATATTTTAGCAAATTAATGACATAATAAAAATAAAACACCTACTTGTCAGGCAGAAATGGAAAGTAGGGCTAAGAAAAGTAAAGAAATAAGAACAGTATGTTTAAGTTGATTTCCTAAGAAAATGAAGCATGTAAAATTATGCTTGTCTGTTTGCCTGTAAAACTCTTTGAGAAGTGTCAGCTAAATCTGATAGCTAAATCTGATAAAGAAGTGAGTGTAGGAGTCATTAAGTTTCAACAAATTTACTGAAAATCATTTTGCTTGCATACTGTTAATGCCCTTTATATTTCTCTTGTAAAAAACTTCAGATTTTAGTTCATATCTGTGTTAGTGGTAAGAAATGACACTGACACAGCACTGTGGCTGACAGGGAATATTCTGAAGGAAAAGAAAACATCATGTTGGTAAGGGACATTCGAGCGGGATTAAATTCAAGGTTAAGATACGCAAATGTACAATCTGAATGTAGTCTCATACATTCCCATAACAGTCAGTGGTGATCACGTCAATGGAACAGAGATGGATTCAGTTCAGCCCGATAGAATGCATGACTGGTCAGTGGACTGACCAAACTGTGGTGAATATTTGTGGCACACCCTTAACCCAGGGAACCTCACTATTCAAATGGCATTATAAAATTTTAAAAAACTTGTACTGGAGAATTATGATAGCTTTATTATACCCGCAGAATGAGCCTTTTTGTGCAAGAATTTCATGGCCAGGTGATAAGAAAAAGAGGCACAAGGGCACATAGCTTATAATTATAATTATGCATCATTGGTGAATTCATTTAGCGAAACAGTTCATGTATTTACAGAGAGTTAACAGGTCCTCCTGAACACATATGGTATTTCACAGCCTCAATAATGAAAGGCAGTAACATTCATAATATTTCTTTTAACAAAAAAAAGTTTAGTAACCATCTTTTCTGAGTGACTAAAGGCTACAGTCATGCTTACTTCAAACATCTCAGATTTTTAAATCTTGTATTAATTTTTCAGACCAGACACCGTAATTAGAATCTCCTCAATGCCCTTCATTAATATAAAAGTCACAACTTTCTAATGCAATTGCCCAAAACTATTATAAGAAGTCCCTTAGGAATTGGTTCTGTTTTATCTGTAGTAATGAGTCTTCCATATTGACTACATGTTCACACAGTGGTTATGAAACTTTACTCTGTGACTTCTGTTTACCTTTGGCTCTATTTCAACTCATATCAGTTCAAAGGAATGAGCAAGTTTTCAAGGTAACAGTTTCTGTTAACCTCAATAATATGGAAGTTTATAGAAGGTCAGTTTTCCGCTGGCCAAAGAACCCTTTTATTTTTTAATTTTTTTAATTTGGGCAACAAAACTTCACTTGTTCTAAATGTAAAAAACCAGAAGATACACATAAGATACTGAAATAAAGAGCTGAAAATATACTTCATGATTCTATCTATGTGAAATTATGCTGTTAATAAAATGCACACTTCACAGATTATATTTGCATCTAATATAATGCATACTGTATTAAATATAATAAATATTATTCTTTAGGTGATTAACATATAAGCAGTATTTCTGTACTCTGACACCGTAGTTTCAGTCTCATTCCTTTGATTATCTTGCAAATGAGCAGTTAGAAGAAGCAAGTTTGAGAGAATTTTGTCTTTTAATAAGACACCACAGATAAAGTCATCTGGATAAACATTCAGGCAATGTATTTACAGCAGTTACAACCATGGTCAATATGCACCTTTAGACAGAACTGAGCTGTAAGCTAAAAAAATGCCTATAATAAACAATCTAAATAATTATTCCAAGATATGTCCTGGAATAGAAACAGTAATAATACAAATAATCAAAATTAAAGGCACTGTACTATAGTGCTAAGGTAGCCACATTTTGCTGTGGTGAGTTCTCCCAGAGAGAGAATTTCCAAAACAGGGCCCCAGATAAAAATCCCCTAAATCCACTATCTTCATCCCTCTCAATTCTGCTGTAAAAAACTAACACGCTAATGGGAATGGTTGTTTCCTGTGTTGAAAAAACACACTTTATGAAGCTGGGATTATCATGGTTTTGAGGGCTGTCACTGAACATCACTTGCAGTCAGATACGAAAATGGAAAGAGAGCAGTAAGAGCATCCTACACTAGAGGCTACTTAAGGATGGTGTAAGCCCTTGAGACAAATGGATAGAGGTTGAGTCTTTGAAAGTTTTAGGAGGTCTTCATGGACAAATTCCAACAGGGTTCGTTATAATGACAAGAACAGGGACCCTATAATCAGAGAGCAAAGCATGCTTCATCACAAACTGCAGATTAAAAAAAAAAAAAAAAATGGTGCTCTTCATCCTACATGGAAAAACAGGGGCAATTTGTCCAGTTAGGAAAAATCTCCAAATCTCCTGAACTTCTTTAATTTATTTATTTAAATGCTTAACATCTGGGCAAGTATTACTTCTTTTTAAAGATTACATGACAGCAAATATTTTTAAAATCTGTGTATTTCCGTCAAATGCTTCACAGATGTGGAAACAATAATGAAATTGTAAAATACAGACCTTGTGAAAAGAAGCAGCAGAGTATAGGCTCCATATAAATGATGGTACAACACAAAAATAACTCAGAGCAGTTTTGCATAGAATATGAACACGGGAAATGGCAAGCTGAAACTTTAAGGGATCTTACACATAAGCACCCTCATAAAGAATTAGCAGTTCCACATCAGAATCCTCTGAAGTGTCTTTTAGAGGAAACCAAAGGGTTTTAAAGCAGAGACTTACAACTCATATTTCTGCACAGAGAAATAAAATCTGAAAGTTAGTTTGGGAATTTAAGATGAAGAAATTATGCTTATTACCTAAAACATCCCATGAGAGAACATTTATTTAAATATACTTTGCAATTTAAATATAATTAGCATGATATTAGCAACTCCAACAACAAACATGTAAATTGGCAATTCAATCGATTTCATTTTTTCAACATAATGTACAACTTAGAAATATTTTTCTCATTTTTAAAACAAATTAATATATTATAATAGAGATGTAACATATGAGACATGCTCAAATTCACATAAAAATGTGAACCTGAAGGGGCCAAATACTTCAACAGGTATTTAGAACTTTGCAGTGGTTAATCGTTAAAATATAACTATAACTGTTACTTGTTCAGAAATGAGTGAAATGATGTAACTTCTCTTGATGCACATTTTTTTGGACTGGCTTTCACAAGTCACACTTCACCCTGAAGGCCAAAGCCTCACAAGTACCTCACTCTAAGTCTGTGTTTCTGGGCCATTTCTCAAAGTGGACCATCTGTTGTTCCTTATTTCCCTGTTCTACTCTTTCAATAGCAGCATCACAAGCTGCTTCATTACCCTGGGAGCAGGAGCTAACCCTGGTGCCTCTCCATCATACACCCCTCCACCTGCTGGTTACTTGGAAGAAGCCTGGACTTGGTGGTCTGTCCTTCGCAGAAGACCTAACGCAGGGAGTGCACACTTTGCCAGCATAGACTAATAGCTTCTCCATGGTTTCCTGAAGAGGTCTTTCACATTTCTCCTGATAGCACTAAATTCCCAGCCTTTTCTAATTCTGAATTACTTGCTTACTTCCAGTCCTCATCCAGGTTTTTGCCTTCTTTTTTTTTTTTTTTTTTAATTTGAGGAAAACCATTGCATATGCACAAACTGATGCACATTATGTTTATGTTTTCATATCTTTATACATCCGTGAACTATCATATCTTTGTTTTGACTTTCATACCAAACTGGGTTTCTGCAATACCTGTTGACTCCAACTGTAATAACTCTTTAAAGTGTCCATTAAAATATGGCTACTGAATCATATAATTTTAAAATCATTAATCTATGGGCCAGTTTAGCTAATTTTTATTTAATTTTTATGATTTGGTAAATTTGCACTTACTTCTTAATACATGGATAAGGGATTTTTGAAAATAATGTGATGGATGCAAAATTTATTGAAATCTTACAGACACTTTAAAAAGTAGGGGGTTTAAATGTTTGAAAGCTATGGTTAAAATTACTAGAATGAAGCACATAACTCAGTAGAAACTAAATGCTCAACTGACATTGTTTGCTTCCAGCTGCAAATTGATTGTTCATATATATTAAAATAAGCAAATGCTTAAACTTTAAAATCACTCTTTGGATTGATCACAGTTTTCTACATATATTACACATTCACTCTTTCAGCTGTGAATGATGAGTTGTAATTAGCTAAATTAACTATCCGCTCATATGGCTGATGGAGGGAACCCTTCTGATAGTAATAAATGCAAATGCATCTGAAGTTTGTATTTGCATGTGCCAATATAAAATTCAAGTTCTGAAGCTGGAAATAAAAGCCATGGTGGCTGTATGTCACCAGCATGACAAGTGAAAAATATTTTCCTCCAATGTGATGCTAATAAAAGTACGACCATATCAATTCATATAATGGCCTGAATTTTTCTGTTGCATTTTTTTTTCTTAAAATAAAAACCATGGAACTTCCAACCTCTTCACTGTGAAGTTCTTGCTCTGGCTTGCTCACAGGTGTTAAGCAAAATGTACATACCAAGATGCAATGGCTGGTAGCTCTGTTTTTATAAGTCACTCCAAGTCCATCTTTAGAGGTTTCAAATGACTGAACAAACAGGTATAGCAAAGGCTTGCTTTGTACATAGTAAAAGATATCCAGATATCCTTTCCTTCAAACTTCTCCTCATCTGTGATTCTGGGAAAGTGTCATTTGATATATTTTTTTCATTACAATTTAAGAAGAAAGATCTGTGGATTTTTTATATGACAAGCCCAACAAAGTTCTTTGGTGTTGAACAAGCTTGGATAATCTAAATTATGCAAAAAAGCAATTATATGTGAACTATTAGGAAAAAATCTGATGATTTATAACTGCTAATATCTTTTCCTTTAATAATCCTTAATTAAAATACAACCTTAATTAAAAGCATTGCTTCCATCAGCAGAGAAATTGCAGCTTTTTAGAAGCACAAACAACAGTGCTCAGTGGCATCACTTCAAATGCATGTGCTATATAAAAGCTCTTAATGTTGTCAGAGAAGAGACTGATATAATAGCCTGTGTCAGGGCACCTTTTGCTAATGTTGCCGAAAAACATGCAGTGACATGATACAGAGAGTTGAGTGACACAATGGCTCGTGTCAAAGAACCAGATGTAGTACTATGAGAATGTCAAGGTACATTGAGCTTTTGTGAATGTCAACACACCTAGAAGCAGTATTAGATCATCACAGTATGAACTGAAAAGCAGTGGACTGTAACAGTCAAAGTCTAGTTTCATGTAATGTAAATAACTGGAGCTTACATTTAAATATCTTAATGATTATAAATAATAAAGAAACTAGTGTTACAGTTCTTCCTTATCTTAATTTACTGCATTCCTATATACTAGCTATCTCATGACCTGAAAACATAAGTGGATTCTAGGCAGTATGTACAAATGCTTAAGTTATACTGATGAAGAAAAAAATGGATTGTTGAGATAGTAAGTATATCCACTGATACACTGCAGCATCATAAGAAAACATTTCACTGGGAAAAAAAAAACCGTAACAGTGTAGCATGCAGCCCATGCCTCCTCATTGTGGGACAGTTTTGGAACATTATAAATTACTTCTTAAAAATAAAATACTGACACTTTTTTGCTTCATAATGCCTACAGACATATGCTGTCTTTATACCATCATCCTAATTAAGAAAATTCAGGAACAGGTAAAACACTAAAATTGTTCTTCTGCTCAGTTTACTGCAAGTATTAAATATAGATTGATTCACAAGTCTAGAAAATTGTCTCATTGTATTCAGTGGGATTAAATATGTGCTTCTTTCTTGTGTCCTAGAGAAACGGTTCCTGCCTCTTCCAGTGTCTTTTGTGAAGCGAAAGGATCTATGTGCTAGTTCACTTGTGAATCTTTGGGAGTGGGCACAAAGCTGCAAAAAGTCAATGCTGGTGAAAAGGTTATTTAAATATGGCTGGGCGTCACTAGATGTCACTATTGCAAATGGGCTGGTGCGGCTCTTTAGCCAAAAAAGCAGGGCACACATCTTCGGGAAATTCTTTTTTAAAAGTGCTTGCTGGCAGGTGGCTGTCTTCTCTTGCATTTGGAAAATACTTTGCACAATTTGATAGTCACGATATCAGTAAAGTGATAAATGGTTCACAAAAGAGGCAGTATTTAATTCCACGCTTTACTTCCTTTTTCCATATTGAGGGTGACACAAAGTGTAAAGGTTGGACTACCTGAATGACAGCTGTTCTCATGCTGCACTATTGTTATTGGACACTGTTATTCAGTGCTGCCAGATAACACTGAGGTGAGGGAAAGAAAAAGGAAGGTGTACTTATGAGATGCAATATTTTGAAAAGTTGTGAACAACATCTACTGAGCTGTGCCGATCACGATGATTTCAGCATGAATTGGAAGCTGTCTTTCCCTTATGGAGAATAAAAGTTCAGAACTGTGTTCTCCTGAGAGGTCGCAGACCTTTTTTTGGTGAGGAGATCAAACTCTCCAATATCAAATTTGGTTCTATGTGTTATGTAGTTATGTAGTTTAATACTGGAAGGTCAGGACTAAGAAGCAGGCCTCTGAGGTTTATATCTTGATTTTGTAATCAACCGTTTTTGTGAATTTCAACAAGTCACTTATCTCTCTGTTTCAATTTCCTCATCCTCAGAGAATCAGAATTAAGGAAAGGAGACATGACGGGATATGAATAAAGAGAGTCTGAAAAGGAAAAGTAATTTTTGCCTGGCTTTTTTTGTTTTTTTTCCAGGGAGAGGGTTGTTTGATGTTCTACTTCTTTCAATGCAATCATAATTTTAAAAGTACAATGTGAAAAATCATAATTTGAGATGTCTCCTGTTAGCAATCTGTGAAAGAAACTAGCTAGGAAACGTTCAAATCATTAAAACACGACAGTTCTGTAATTCATGTTGCATAATTCAGAAATCAACACAGTGGAGTGTTAATAAACAATAGACTTGCCCTAAGGAGGAGATCTATAACAGTCAGTACTGTCATTCATTGTGCTACGAATTATGACTGTATTTACCGAAGAATATAGTTTTTTCTCAAAACTGTCATGAGAAGTATTGTATCTTCAGCTTTCCTAAAGCAAAGCTATTTTTACTAGTTTGAACAGGGATCAGACGTACTATATACGTTGTTATACTACATACCTCCTGGAGATTTTTTTCATCATGTTTAGACTCAAATTTGATTTTGAAAATGATACTAATTGAAGAAATTCTACAGCGAAAAATTAAGCATACCTATTCACTAATTAAAAAGACAATGCAAAAGACACAAGGTAGCTACTGATTCCAGTTGTCCTTTTCTACTTTTTGTCTCTGTTAGAATATTTAGAATATGTGAGAGGATGTTAGGATTACTTCAAGCCAAGATCCAGCCTCAGTACCAAGGATAACCACCCCCCCACCCCTGTTTCCCATTAACAACAATGAAACTTCTATGCTAATACAATACAACGTATGCACAATAGCTAAACAACAAAGTATCTTCTAAGGGAAGAACAATGATCAGTTAGTAAAAAAAAGTTAGAATAGAGTTAATACTGTCTGATATTGCCAGCACATAATTATAAAGCTATTTCAAGAAGCAAAAAAAAATGTAATATCTGGGTCAAAATAAAATGCAGTGCAACTGAAAAGAGGCCAAAGGATGAATCGGGTTATATATCTTATTTTCTTTTGCTGAAATGATTTAAAACACTTACAATTGTTGCTACTAATTATGAAATAATCTTACCAGTTCACTCCTAAAAATTTCAGAGTCAGTCTAGAGGGAGAACTTGAAATTATTTAATTAATGCACTCCAAATAGTCAAGTTTAAATTGTGTCTCATTAAAAAGCCTCCTCCACTATTGCTGCTGGCTTCTGGAAACTCAGTGTTTCCACTTACACATCCAGGGCTAGAGCTAAAATAAGAGGTAATTAGGGGAACATTAAACTATTGTTTACATCAAATTAAAGAAGTTTGATGATGCAGAAACTGAGAATAAAGTGATTCTGTACATAAAAAACCCACAAAGAACAGAGTTAAGCAGAGCACCACTAGACCACCAACTTCTTATGAGATGTACAGCAGAATAGTATTGATTTGCTGATTCTGTTATCTGGCTTAGGTGGATGAGTTTGCCTGTCCTAATTCCAGTTTTTTCAAGAAGTAAAGACATATTATGATTCCTTTACTGTGTTAGTGACTGAGGTCAAGTACTGGATTACTTTACACAGCTCCTTGAATTTGGAATATACCTAACAGGAGCTGGTAGCTTTTAATTCTCATTCTTAATCTGGACAAATTTCAGAACAAGCCACATGATGTTTTAAATCACAGCAGAAGGTCCTGAGAAGACCATAACTGAAGGGATGTGTTCTGTTAGCTTAAAATGGCTTTTATGGAATTTCTCATAAGAAGGCATAAGAGATCCCAGTTATTTCCCACATGGATCATGCTGACTACGAGCCACCTCTGCCTCCTGCTTTATCATAAAAACTAGATCAGGAAAAGCTGACATCTTCCTTCAAAGCTGGAGCTTCAAATGAAGCAGTAAATACTCAAGGCTACAGTCTTTCCTCAACTCTGTTTGACCAAGAGCTTTGTGATCACAGTTTGCTGGAAAACAAAGTCTTCACATATATGAGCAGCAATAAAAACCCCAATATATACATACCTGTATATTCAAGAACTATAGAGATAATGAGATAATAAAGCCCGGAACAAACACCCCAGTAAGGAGAATCACTTAAATTTTCAAATCGCTCTGTTTATAATCCTGTAACAATTCATCCATCCCACCAGGTCTTGAAGTACAAACTGCAAAGCTTCAACAGGCACAGACAGCTGCTTGGGAATACGTTTTACTTAGCTCATTCTGCCTACCAAAACCAACTGTCCAAACAAACAACATCCACCAAAAAAACCCCATATGTATTTCCTACCTATTAAAATAAGTGCACTAGCACTGATACAACTTTTTAAAAATAATGTGTAGTATAGATTATTTTGGGAGGGTTTAAAATGTTCTTTCCCAAAGAGCTTCTATTTATTTCATAAGATCTAATTTTTTCCTGAGAATAATAAACCTAGCTAAAGTTTCTGTTGCAGAAGCAGATGAAGATTTCCCCATAGTAGTTGGCTGTAAAGATGAGCTTTCATGCTCACTCTGGACCTTGGAATAGTTGGGGCTGACTCTGCTAGTTCTATAGCTTATTTGATTGCCAAACTCAAATTTCTTTTTCAAGAATACTCCATTTCCCTAAAAGCAAAGTGAAATGAAAACTATGGCCAAACATGTTAAAAAAATATAAACTTTCAAATGTTTTCCCTATACAAATAAATACACATTAAAATCACGTGACCTAACAAATAAATGCAGATTAAACACCTCCCTCTGGAAGGATTAATTTAAAACTCTTTCTACTTTTTACTTTTAAAAAAAATTTCAAGAGAAAGAATAGAAAAAAATCCTCAATTCTTGCATTTTGAAGCCTCCAGAATGCATATTACCTAGCTACTGTGCAATAAATAAACATCACCAATAGGATCACAACATGAAAATGGTGGTTCCTGCATCCAAAAGGGGACTCTGCAGCACATGACAAACATTGACTGTATGAACACTACTAATTCGAATTTTTAAATTCACCATTTTCTACTTGATAAGAGTGAGACTAACTGACTATCAGAAGACAGAAAAGATATTTTGCCAAACCTAGTGCGTAGAAAGTAATTGTATCAGAACTCTCCTGGCTTTGGGGGCCTTTTGTGAATTGAAAACTACAGCAAGATTGGCACTTTCATCATTATTTAATATCAAACTTATAAATGAAAATCCTCTTCCTCGTTCACTTGACAGTGGGATCCATGACAATGATTCAGAATGTATTAAAAACCTTTGCACTGCTTTATAGGTCTCGCATTTTGACGGAATACAACTCTTCAAGACTTATGTCCTGAGTCTCTCCTACTTCAAATTTTTACGAGTTAATCACAAAAATTATCTAGCAGGTTAAACCCCATTCTAAATGCATACAAAATGCAGTGTTTTCAATAACCTTTGAATATGAATTATCAAGTTTGTAAACTCTCTGGAAAATCCTTGAAGACTGTTGCAGCATTTTTTTGTTTCCGAAGACCAAAAGGCACCCGATTTACTCTGGTAAAATCTCAACATAATTCAGCTGCAGTGATTGAAATCACTCTTGTGTTTGTAATAAATCAATTAAAAAATACAGGACTTAGCAATTTTTTTATTTAATATTAAAAATCTGATCTGATTTCTAGCTTTACTAATTCCAAAAATGTGCTGGATTTGGACAATTCATATGAAGAAATGTTCTTCAATGAATAATTTTTAAAGTAGTCCCCTCCATTATCTACCCTTTTACGTGGGAAAGATCAAGAGCAGTGACATTTAGAAATCAGCATCTACACAGTAGTTTTGTTCAAACGTTTAACATGAATAACAACATAATTATGGACAAGAGAAAGATTTATAGAGCAACCTGTAACTGCTCGTGTCAAAGTTCTGTACAATGGCTTGAAGGGAACCATTAAGTTGTAAATGGGCAATTCTGGTTTTTTTTTTTAATATCTAGATATAAATCTAGACCTTTCAACGGAAGTTTATGGTCCTTTGGTCTTTTCATGCTACTCTGGTCTGTTAGGTAAATAGCCACATACTTACACACACACACATACACAGATGTGTGTGGTTTCAAAATGTAAATACATACATATATATAGATATACACAAAGGAGACATAAAAAGTGTTTACTTGCTCTTCACTTATCTTAGATGATACGTGCTTTCTGCATTCCTTGACTCATCTTATTCATATGATAAACATTAATTTAGAGATAATTTCTTGTCTTGACTTTTTTTAAATTATCTGTAAAGGGTGCTGGCATTGGGGCAGCAAAATTAACATAAATTCTAACTGAAGTAGAAATGTTTGCAAAAGATTGCACCTGATTTCAGATCTTTGTGGTTTATATTAATCACATGCTAATTGAACTCTGATCAATAGGATTTGATCAAGGAGATTGTAAAGAATGAATATAGCCACAGTACAACACTGACTCCAAAAGAGACATTTGCAAGTTTGCCTGAAGAGTTCTGACACCCAATGAACCCTATAAAAAGCTGTGTGAATAGTGAACTTCAGTTTCTGTCAAGCATTTTTCTTGTTAGTAATACGTAACACTCTAATTGCATGGTATTTTGCAAAGCTCACAAACAAATGACTTGCTCCATACTAGTTTGACATAACAAAAACCATTATGTATCCATAATTCATTTTTTATTTCTTCATTTTTTCCTCTGTTATATGTCATAAACAAACTCAGTTCTGGGTTTGCCTAGGCTGGTAGGTTGAGTCATGGCCCTACTGGGATCTTCAAGACTAGCTAGAGTTTGAACGAAAATTAGGCTTATTGCATGTGTGTACTGCAGTTGTAGAACTTGCTCTTAATGGGGAACTCACATTCTACAATAGTAAGTCTTTTGTCCTGAAGAAAACAAGCTTCTGTCAACTGGAAGTGATTTTTTGGCAATGGTCTTCATGGCCAAATCAAGCATGATCTGCTGGAGGAAGAGGAAAGCCAGATAGCTAATCCCAGGTAACATGCTGTGTACGTGCTAAACTAGGTAGTGCTGATGTACGGACTAACACTTTGCTAACAGCTCATGCCACCACTAAATCTATTTCCATTCTTAAAGCTAACACAGGCTCTTTAAAATTATTTATGTCTCTATGCCTATAAATCACTATTTTAAACCAGTTTAATGATCTCAAATGAACTTCTTCAAGACTTTAAAACACTTGGGACCTTGGGCAATTGCCTAAGGGATAATGAGGTATCAGCTGGGTCGGGCAGAGACAGTGTAAGTCCAGTAGAGTAAGAAATAAGAAATGAAGTGCAAAAAGTGAGTTTAAGCGAGAGAGTGCTTGACACACAGGAAGGAGGCTGCCGTTCCTATATTGTAGAGTGGGACTATCAAAGGCAGAGTAGAAAGAGATTTGGGGGTGAAGAGAACAAACGGAGCACAGAGGAAAAAAGATTGGGCAAAAGTCCTTTAACAAACATTAGATGCTCTGAGGAACAGCACCTGACTTTACAGACAAAAATGAAGGTTCACATTTCACGTATAAGGACAAAGGTGAAGTTGGTGAAGGTTTCCAGGGGGAGCAGCGACACACTAGAAAGAAGGTTTTATAAGTGCAGAAGAACAGAGGAGGAGAAGGTTAGTTACATCATCTGTGGAAACCCTAGGCCAGAATTGTAGCCCTTTCCAATACTTATGAAATCTAAAGTATTTTGTCCAGGAAAGAGATTTGCAGGATGTGAAGAGAAGGATGCAATGCTGCTTTCACACACAGGGCTATGCACCCATTTGAGAACTGATTTTTTCAAGCAGTACAGGGAAGAGCTCTTAGGCTAACTGTGGAAAGAAGGAATTCGTCAGGAACGAAATAGATACTGTGAATTAATTGGAGGTGCAGTAGACAATGGTGCCACTAACAGAGGTATCTATTTTCAGATAAACAGGTCCTTTACTGTACCATAAACCAAAATCAGTAGTCATGTCAGAACAATCCTTAAAAGAATCATAGTATTTTGTTGATACTTTTTCTCAGAAATATTTAAACATTCATAATAGAGGTACATCTAGAGGTCTTCAAATGCTGAACTCAAGAATGAAGAGTTTTCTTGAGGCACGTGAAGCAACTATCATTTGAAAGAAAAATCACCTTACACAATTATTCATATGATTAAAACTTGGAGTGCTCCCGTAAGGTCTCAGCAAGATACTTGGTATGACCATTACTAAACAGATTGTGTGACCATTCACACAACCAATCTTCATGCAGAACAGGGTGCAACATGATGAAAACTGTAGAATTTGTGACGTTAATGCCAAGTCCTATTATTGTCATATTGTGCAAAGTTGATATTTATATAACGCTTTGCAATGTTGCTTAAAGTAGAAGTTAGGCAACCACAGTTTCCCGTTTGTGGATGTCTCATGCACCTGCTTAGAGTCTCTCTTGAATGCCGGTGTTTGACCACAGAGCAAACACTTTAGAGGATTTAAGTGTGTTCCTGCATGACTGATGGGAGCACTGAAAGGATTCTAATAATTGGCAAACATTGAAAAATGTGGAATCTTGCCATTAGGTGAAAGACATAATCTGTCTCCTAAAACAACCATAAAGTAAATTGAAACATTAATGATGTCCTTGTCATCCAATATATGCATGATGGAACTGTTAGAAGCTTTGTTCAATCCAGTTAAACAGGCGCACATGAAGGGACGTTATTAATAAAAGAAAGGTATGCATTTCTAGAGGGATCTCCCAGATACTAAACATGTCACAGGAAAAAAAAAATGTGTTTTCCAATTAGTAACATTCCTATAGCTGTAAACAGAAAAAAGTTCAACTAATCACCCTCTCACATGCTCCATTTGAGATTATTCCTCTAGACATTTGGACTTTTTTTTCTATTTCACAGCTTGCATTTATAACCCCACATCACGTCTCAAATTCTTAATACAGTTATTCATATGCAGTAAAAAGCTGGAAGTGGCTGATAGCCACTAAACAGAATCTTGTTTTGGACTAACAGCTTTGGGTGATGCCATCTAAGGTGGTGGGCCAGAAATAAAAAAAAAAAAAAAAAAGAATGGGGAGAATGGGGGAGAAGCAGGGGTAGAACACTACCATTCATCTAACGTAAAAAGGCAATCGATTGCCACGCAGCTCAGTAGAACTGCTGATGTGGAATGCATTCAAATACAGAGCCCTGAACAGAATCCTTGAATCAGTAAACAATTTGCTTTTGTTAAAGACACATGAGTTCTTCATCATCTGATGTTAAAAAACAATGCACATTCTGAGCACAGGTTAATTACAAAAGTAACTTCTCATCCAGTTTTAGAAATGACTCTTAAAAGAAAGCATAACTTAATATTGAATTGAAAAGTGTGCTTAATAAACATTAGACATGTTCAAAAGTTTATTAATAATTCCTTTTGTAAATAGTTGACTCCAAAATTTAAGGGCAGATATGGACACCTGAAAAACAACAAATAGCAACAGATACACAGATTTATTATTTTTTAAATTACAGCTAGTTAATAACCATATGGACCTTTGTTTATATTCCAGCAACTAATGGCAAGCAAGAAAAAAGTCTTTGCCCTCTTTATAATGAGAATAACCCATCATATATACTGTTCCAAATAAAAGTCATTTGAACATGAAAGGAGGTTTAAATTGCTTTTTCAAGATAACTGGATAGAAATAACCTGAAAGACCATTTGACAAAATCATACAGAAAACAATAAAATATATTTGTAGCTATTAAAAGAATAAAAGAAAACCAAGCTACCAGACAAAAGCAACTCACTTTTTTCTGCAAAACATCAGTTACTTAAGCTCCATTTCCTATTTATGGATAAAATTTTGTTCAAGCAAGGAACAAATTATACGATTTATCCAAACAATTGCAGCAAACACCAGTACTAAGTCTCTTGTCTAAAAATGAACAAAAAAAGGGAGTTGAGATTTTAAGAATGTTATGCTGAAGGTACTGGACTCCCAAAGTGAAACAAATAGGAAGATTACAAACTGTATGTAATAGGTTTCTAAGATTCACATAAGATCTTGGGTTTTGAGTAAATTTTTTTGTAAAAACTATCTCTGTGTTTTTCCAGTATGGACACTTAGTTTCTGAACTGTGAATTTTGGAACTAAAATTGAAGCAACGTAGTGAGATGCTTAGAGTTCTGGTTGTGGATTATTATTAGCAACATTCTGGGAAAAAAATACCAAGCTTGACAATGATTCTATATAAGCCATACATCAATAAATGTATCTTTAATACAAGGAGAAATATGACAAAATAATGTGCAAGAAAATTTGAGAGTTTAAGGTATTGGTAAATCTTAGCATTTGGAAAAATTCCAAATCAGTAATATAGTAGATGTAACAATGAAATATTATGCCTTATCTGAACGAACTTTGAATCTTACCAAAAGTATGGTACAATGTTTCAAGATCACCTCTCAGTCTGAGAAATCTCTATCCCATGAAATATATGAAGAAAATGGAAATAAAACTTCTGTTGCCCACATTGCAGAGATCTTACTTAGCTAAATATGTGGCTGACATCCTGTGGATGGGGCAAAGGCTGCTTTAGTTGGTTTGATTTTAATGCTCATTTTTCAGTCACTCTTGTAAGAAGTAACTGCCTATAAAAGCCAAATTAGCAAGAAGATGAGACTTAGAGAAGACTTATTTAATCGAGTGGGATTCTATTACTGGGGTTTTTGGGGGGTGGATTGGGGGATTTTTTTGTTGGGTTTTTTTTTGTTTTGGGTTTTGGATTTTTTAAATTTTTTTTTTTTTTTAGTTAAAAATAACATTGCAAAATACAGTGTGAGAATACAATGTATATCTACCCATAGTTATAGCAGAATGCTGATCTGTATTCCTTTAAACAAGGATATACAAAAGCTGTGCTATGGCCATTGAAAGCTAAAGCTTCCTCTTCAAAGCTCAGGTAGGCAGGGAAAATGAAGAGATAAAAGAATACAGACAAACAAATCTCCCAGCCTAATTTTTATTTTTCCCAATGAACCTTCAATTATTTTCAGTAACAGTGGCCAAGTGAAACAAGACCATGTACGACATGTTTCACCTGGCAAGCTACAATTTCGTGATGTACAATCATAACACTTGTTCAATTTCCTTATATCAAGCAACAACCTTGATACATCACTGAAGGAGACTTCCATTCATGTTAGTGATAATTTAAGCTGGAAACGGGGAATAAAAGAAATACTAGTATTTCATATAATTACTGGCTAAGACATTAGGCCTTGTTGAACCGTGGCTGCTGAAAGCCATTACCACCTTACACTTACTTGCAATCCTAGTGTCGCTCAGCCTCAGCAGAGATAAAAACATCTTTACTTTGCTTTACTTACTGGGCCTCACAGACCAAGGTTATCACCACAGCTGTCCAGATGGGTCAGGCTTTCTGCAGACTAGTCTTGGTCTGCCTAGAGATTTATTCAGACTTTTGCTTAGGTTAGTACAATTGCATGGTGTCACACGTACTGTTGTATGTATTTTGTACCCACAGATAGTTACAACATGTAGTTACTCTACATCAATTTATCTATGACCCTACCAAAAAATACATCACGAAGGAGCAAGGCCTAAATTTGCCATCCACACTGGAGAATGCTTTTCTCACCCATATGTATTTCCCCCTATGATATCTGTCAGACTGATAATTAATACTATGTTTAGATGAGGATGCCTCATATCTTCTGTTATTCTTAGAATTCCAGTCCTAAATTCAAATCATCCATGTGCTGAATTAATTAATTGTTCTTACTTAAGATTACACATAAAGGGGAAAAAAAAATAGAACTTCTCATAAGAAGAAACGATTTTCCTGGCACAAAACACAGTTTTTCAAACTGTGTGTGTATATTTCTGATTAACACAATCAAATAATGAGAGTCAACACAATAATGTGGTTGTTTGATGGAACAAAACGGCTTATCTTACTGATAAGAAGAAACCTAATTTTTTATGCAACTTTTAAATTAATTCAGAATTTACAGAGTTGTTTCTGTCTTTAATCATGGCAGGTTCTCACCTTAAGATATATAATCTTCAACTGGTTTGGTAAGTGTAAGATTTGACGCGAATCCTGAAGCAGAATCAAACGTGCACATTTGAAAGGCTTTATTTGAATGTACCATTGCTGAAGAGTGAATATTGTCCAAATCTTCAACAACTGAAATATCCTGTGAACTACAATTTCTTGATAACTTGGTTTATTCTGGTTCTTAGATGGGCTGGAACTGAACTACCTGTGTAACCTATTTGTGCTGTATGTTTTTGACTGCATCCTTCTATCTAGAAATAAGTATGTAGGATGAGTCCATTTGTTGTGATTTATACCTCAAAAATCTGGGCTACCAGCTGTTAAAAATAATTTTCATTCACTATTTCTAATTTCATTACCCTAAAGAAATCCTACGGATTAATATGTTTATCATTTATTTACAGATTATTTTTGTTTTGTACAGCTATATAACCTGATAAACTTACTTTATGTTGTGTGTTAAATGTTAGTATCTCACTCAATGTTACTTGTCTGCAAACATAAACATAATCATTTTCACTTTTGAGCACTAGAAAACTGTCATCTTTTGGTAGCACAGATGATAGGTGAACTGAGGATGAAATGTTGATTTTAGAATGAGCAAAACACTCGTTCCTCATTTTCTGCTAAACCACAATCTACAGACATAAAAATAGATGATTCCATTGACCAAGTAAAATATTTCTACATCTAATGCCAACTGAAGTAATTCTAACTAAATTTGTAGATATTATTAGCTTTTCCAAGACTCAGATTTCACCTGAGGAGCCCACTAGAGCAAAGAATTAAGACCCTGTCTCATTTTGCATACTGGAGAGAAAGGCCGAGAAATTTCCTTGAACAAAGCACTGAAGAGGTTCATGGAAGTTCTCACTATAGTAACTCTATTTTTCTAAAAGAGGTCTAATTATTAGTCATCCTTGAAACACTCTCCCCAGAACTG
>NW_010428506.1:42405-60966 GCF_000710305.1 Buceros rhinoceros silvestris
CTGAACTGTTAGCTCCTTGGAGTGAGAATGAGAAAACTGGGGTGTATTTTTCTGAAAGACTGTTTACATAATCTTAGAGAAGCAAAGAAAGGACTTGCCTGCTCTCCAGCTGACCTTGAAGTCTGTAGGGCAAACTACAACAGTTATGTAACAATTAAAACAGACAAGAGGAAAGGAGGCAAATCTTCTAGAATCCCCAAATATAGAAATGCTATATATGATTAAGCCGCTAGTGTTTTGAATCCACCTAGTGCATTTTGTGAGCCCAATCTGGGTTTAATTGCTGTATTTGAAAAAAAAAATCTTCACCATTAATTTATAACACAATAAAATATAATATAAAATAAATGGGAACATACAATTTCCAACACTACTTTTGGAAAACTGAATGGCAATAAAACAAATTCCTCAAATTTTAGCCTTCTCAAACAGAAGTTTGAGTTTGATACTAAATTTTAGAAAATATTTCTGTCTTCCAATCACTTTGGAATTTTTTTCTACATGTAATGGCCGTCTTCTATTAAGACAATAATCAGTAATGAAAAACAGACAGTTCGATATTACAGTCTTCATCATTTTGGATCATCTTGAAGTTATTTGAATATTAAGCTGAGCTCATTCTACAAAAATGCTGATCTGGCACAGGGTATAAATGGTGATCTGAAGAGACTGTCACTATATTGTAGCAATTAAAGAGAGAACAGAGCCAGCTCTAGTAAGTTCTATCCAACAGTTTAACTATAATTATAAAAAAGTCTAACTTTTTGTCTTTTTATAATTTCAAAATGAATTATTCTCTGCATTAATCCAGCCTGAGCAGGTTGAGGCAAATATTAGTAGAGAACTTCCACAGAAGAGGTCTAAGACAAAAATGGTTTCCTTCTTAGTAGCCTGTACACATTCCTCCTCCATTCCTAAAAAAGGTAATTCAGAAAAGCAGCCTTAACACATTCAACACTGTTTTACCAGTGTTAATTTCTCATTAGTTTATACCTCATATGGGAATGACTGCATTGGGTAGAGTCTCCTTAAAGGGAAAATGAGTTGTACTCAGGATTGATGAAATCAGCCTGAGTAAGTTAAAAGAATGGAGTGGCTGTTAGCTTAAAATAAAAAAAGCAGATAGTTGATGGATAGGAAGATACTTACTTGAATATAAATTGTCCTGTGAATTGCCTAGGACTTTTGAAATTCTGTTTTAAGGGGGAACATAAGTAAAGCTAGGTGGCAACACGCTCCAGCTGTAAAACAGATTATTTTCCAATTTACAACTTCAGAAGGCTTTACCTGTCAGGTGTCACATCTCCAGTGACGTGACCTTGACCTGTCAGCCTGGATGCATAAAAATTCTCTGCCTGGCCTCTAACACTAATAATGATCACAGGGTATGGCATAAAGAATTCTTCAGAATGCTCTAAAGAGCAAGAGTAAAAGAGGAAGAATGACACAAAATGCTTCACAACACAGTTATAGCCCTGAATTTTTTGTCTGACAAAAAGGTCAGAGAGGGTAAAGAAGACAGATATTCAGTAAATAAAGAGGTTGATTATTTTTTTCCAACGATATGAAAGGATTCACTATAAAAAAGGCATAAAGGATACAAACTAAGCACTTCACTTCCTTTCTTAACACTCTTAGAGGGGTACAAATTGATAAATGCAAAATTTGAATGACTGTGGTCAAAAGCAGAATGGAAGGATTTTAATGAGATGACTGTAAGCAAATTAGGACATTCTGTATTCAATCTGTGTTGCATATATTTTGGCACATAAGATCCAAATAATGCCTTTGACATGATTTCTTCCCTCCCACAAAAGGAGAGAGAGGGGAGAAAAAAAAAGAAACCCACCAACATACATGTCTCTTACAGGAAATGGAATACTGCTGTTAGAAACTAAAACGAGCAATGCATTTTAAAGCATTTCCATTATGAAAGCATATTTGAGAGCAATTACAGTAGGCAGAATAATTAGCTTGGTATTTTGTGGATTGATAACTTTGTGCATATTTTGCCCAAGACTCTCATACCGTCTTAGTACCACTTCTGGGTAGGATACAGACTGATTTCTTCATTGATCTGACTTTCTGTGTATAAGAGCCTGAAGAAGGGAGTCATGTGGTGTGGAAAAAATCCATGGCACAAGGTCTTGTTAGCAGATAACAGCCGCTGCTGAAAGGCACAACTCGCTCTCTGTGCAGAGTCAACATTCATGCAGGAAGAATCAGCACTCTGCTGTCAGTGACCAAAATGTATTTGTTCCAGTGAAGGAACTATCAGGGTAGGCTATTGGGTGATCCTCAGCTAGCAGCCCTTTAGAGCTAGGCAGCAGTGTTCAGCCGTAACGCTCTGAAGAATGGTGAAGATTTAACCCATGTTGTGAATATCTTGCCATTTTTCTCAATTGTTAATGGAAAAAAATGAAAGAAACGACAGGAAGTTTAACTGTGTAATTTTATACTTTCTAAATATAAAGATTTAATTTTAAATAGACTCCACCAGATGTACCAGAAAACCACCTTCCCCTCTAAAAACAGAAAAGGAGCTAAATCTCTCTCCTTTTCTCTCTCGTATTCACATGTAGTCTCATTCATTAGTATTTTTCATCCCTTCAAAACCTCATTCTATTTACTTTCCTCAGAGGATTATTCAGTTTGGAGGTTCTAAGAGTCTCCATTTTACAGATGGAAGAACAGGTTGCTAAGGAGCACTTTTAGTAAGGTCATCCACAGTGAGATCTAGCTGGAAAGCTAAAGAAAGGCAGTGGACAAAGTAAGCAGCCTCAAGTGAGCCAACTGCATCCTTAGCCAACATCATAGGAGAGAGGGTTAGGTTAATCTAGCCTGAAAAGCTAGTCTGTGTCTCAAGTTCACAGAGCACTTAGATTTTGCAGTTTTTGGACCCTAGGAGGGCGCTCAGCACATCACAAGTTGTGCTTCCTTGATTCCATACCCCCCTAACAGTGGCAGAAAGAGAGTTCAGGAAATTGGTGAGTGTCCTGGTTTGAGGTTAAGGAATTCGAGGGGTTGTTTACCTCGGCCCTTGACCCTTAACAGTGAGGAATATAGGCAGAGCAAGGATGCTCTCTATCCTTCTTCCTCCAGCTTTTCCCTTCTCCTGGCACTCAAAATTCAATGAGTTTTCCTACACTCATCTGAATTATCTCATCTTTCCTACAACCTTTTCTTCACAAACCTGTTTGTCCCTCTAGGCTCCTTGTTCTCTCAGCATATCTTTGCAAGACACCACTTACGGTCTCCACTGCTGAGTGTTCTTGTGCTATCCTTGTTTAAGCAGCAGCAAGAAAAATTGAAAACCTACATCTGCAGGAACTACTTGCCAGAAAAAAGAAGTATCTACATTACAGCATTGTTTTGTGTTTCACAATCAGAGTAATCAGGGTATATAAGAAAGGACAGGGATCCTGCTGATGTAAAATAGCAACTGCTTTCTTTGAAATCAAGCTATGAGAGATTCCCTTTACTTTCAAGGAGCTGGAAGATACTGCATTCACCTTATTATAATAAACTATTGTATCAACCAAGACTGAAACCAATCTCTCCCAGCTTTTGCAGGAACACATTACTCCAAGTTCTAAGATCAGGCCAGTGTTACAAACAAACCATTCACAATTTCTGTTAAGTATGAGTTTTGTGCAGCAACATGCAAGTTTAAAGGGCTAGACAGAGTATGCACATGGACAAAAGTAAGTAGATTTTGCCACCCAGTAGGAGTTCAGATGGAAGGCACAGCTCTATTCCTGCTCTGAAGATTGTACACTTTGTGATGACTATTTCATGTAAAATGCAGAAGCAACTTTCAGAGGGGGAACTGGCACTCAGGTTTCTCCCACCAAGTCTGAAGTATCCAAATCCAGGTTACATAGATATATTTTCCTTCTTTGAATCTTACTTTTTTTCCAGTGTCAAGGCTTCAGCAGTGTTTTCCCTATGTCCTCCCATCCACCACAGATGGCCCCATATCTTTCTCAAAATTCTGATCTCACCCTTTGTGCTGGAAAAATTAGGTACTGCATTACTTAAATGCAGGATCCTAACTCTTTGTCTGGAACTAGCTTCAAGGCACTGACCTTAGATCATAAACGAACCCATAGTAAATAGGAAACTGAAGGTTTGAGTTTTAGCCAAGCACTGAATCACGAAACGTCTTTCATTTTTCCACTTGCTAATAAGGAAGGATTTATAAATTTGAAGCTGAAAATGGAACTAGACTAAAAATATTTACGTCTTAGAACATGCTTTGTCTTCCAAAATTGCATTGAACCCTCAGATATACTGAAATAATATTTTATATTATAACTTGTAAGAACTAAGAACTTTTGAGTTAGAGCACAGGGGACATTCTTTAGTGCAACGCTCCTCTTTGATGTATCATCAGAGCAGTCTGGTCCTCTTCATATCCTATGCCAATGTTTCCACAGTAGAAAACTTAAGTCTCGAGAGAAGTCACTTTCACCACTGCTGCATGGCACAAAAAGGGTAACTGCAACCTACAGCTACACCGACAAACACCAAGGCAGACACTAAGCAAGCACAGGAGAATATGAATATGCGAATGGTAAATTATGTTGAGACTGTGATAATCTCTGTTTATTTTATGAACTTTTATTAGAAGGCTAATTTCAGAATTACCACTTTTGAAAAAAGAATGAAGAGGTAAAAGGCAAAACCTGCCCTTTCAAATTAAGTGCAACATGGTACATTGGAAAGTTAAACATTATATCCAAGAACTATAAAATTCCACATAAGCTTACCGGCAGTCTCAATTTGACAATTATTTAAAATAGCATTTTAAAATGATGTGTATATATACACATTCACATATGGCTTCTTGTAATGGCCTATTCAAAAGTACCAAGAAGATGAATTTCGAAGAACTAAATGAGCAGCTACATCCCAGGCTCCAAATGTTTTCTGAAAAAAAAACCAAAACACAACAAACCACCACCACCACCAAAAAAAAAAAAAAAAAAAGAATCCAAACCCAACAACAAAAAACCCTCTCCTTTTTTCAAAATGCAGTTGCATATTATCATTGAGATATTGTGAAGTTCTCCGCTCTTGATATGTGTCATGGAGGCAAATCCAAACCCAACAACAAAAAACCCTCTCCTTTTTTCAAAATGCAGTTGCATATTATCATTGAGATATTGTGAAGTTCTCCGCTCTTGATATGTGTCATGGAGGCATGCACAAAACAGACAGAGGCAGCTATCTGAAAACTGGATTTAGTGCAATGAAATTTTGCCTGGCACTCTGACTGACCAAAATTGATTACAGGTTAGAATGTCAGTTGGGAATGTGTTACTGCCCAACAGATTGTTGAACACTTAGAGATACCAAGGGGCTCACTCATCAACACCTGGTGAGGCTCCTTTAATCCCAGGGAGATACACTCCGATGGTGTCCTGATCCGAGGGGAGTCCTGGGAAATATCCTCGATCAGAGTCCCAATCCAAGGGGAGAGTCTCTGACTGCACAACCTGCTGCTCCAAAGAGAACCAGCTCAAAATGTTTCTCCAGCAGGGCTCCATTTATACCCTGGTCAAGTGTGAGCTGTGGTCATTTTCAGTCCACGCAGACAGGAGGCAGTTAACAGAACCCAGACTCCGAGGTGCCAGATAGCCCCGGGGAGTAGGCACCTGATGTCTGTTGGGTGCTTCTGCACAGCCCTGTCTTTTGTGCAAGCTCTGTGCAAGCAGTCAGGGTGTTTGTACTGCAACAGTATGTCATTTGGGTATAGTAATGATTGTTACTTTTGGTCATCGCTTTCTTCATCCATGGGTAAGAAGACCAGATGAAATAATATGTGTTAAAAAATGAATGTGAAAGAAAAGCCATTAAGTATAACTTAAATAAATATTTTTAAAGTAAAAAATGCATAGATGGCTAAATTACTTGGATATAAATATGCTTAACTCACAACTCAGAAATAAATCTGCGCTGAAGATGTGAAGATTAAAACAGTTGTTTTACTGTGTTCACGCCTAGCTGATTATCTTTACCAAAGCAGCTTTCAAAAGAAAAGGATATATTATAAAGTGAAACTACAAAACATCATGGAAGAGGCATTTGTTTCGGCAGACTTGGTTGCACCAAGGATCACTCCTTGAAAAATGGATGGATAACCTGTATGCTGAAATCCTTTAAAACCTTTCTGCTTTTCAATTGAATACTACATTCTTTCTTCATTATCTATTAACAATGCAAAATCTTAGGAAATATCAGAATAACTTCAACTACACGCTACCGGATGAACACTCTGAAGATCAAAAGTTAATGAGAATTAGTCAATGAAAATTGTAATAGTATAGACAAGTCTGCCATTTCCCAAAGTATTCAGATGATCTGGCAATATTTGGTCAATTGTTCTTGTGCATATTGAAATTTCTGGACCAAAATGCAACTAGACACAGCTTTAGTTATTTCCGACATGCTTGAAGAAAATTAGATGTTTTAAAATGCTGATGAAGCCCTAGAAGATGAGAGACTGCTAAAATTAGGAACCCAAAAAGACATTCTATGAAGATAATCTGAAGCTTCTTACGAAAAACTTAATTTCTTAAGTAAGAGAATACTAAAAATACAACAAATCACAAACATATATACTCTAAATCAAAGCTTGTATTTGTTGTTATTATTATTATTATTATTATTATATTTTGGAAATTTTCTACTAGAGCTCATTTAAAAGGAAGTCTCCCATTTGTCTCCTGTAAGAGATTTTATCAATGTGTTTTTCCTATTCTGAAGAGAATGAACAAGTGAAAATACCAAACTTTGCATTGAAAAGTAGAAAACATCAGTCCAAAATGTCAAAAAAAAAAAGAAAAAAAACACAAACCCAACAATAAAATCACTTTGATATTTTCTGATTTTAAGAAAAAAGATTTAACTATTCCTACTCTGAATATTTAGCACTGGATTGCCTAGGATGTTTATTCTCAGATGACTCAAAAGAAAATGTTAACATTCTTGCTGCAACATCCCTTGAGTGCCTTGGCTTTGTCTCCTACGGAGCTGCAAGATCCAAGAGGGGTTACATCTTCTTCTGTTGCTACATATATGTAGTGTTGGACAAGGGATGACAATGAGATACCATTTTTTACTTTGTAGTGCTGCCATTTAAATGAGGGAGTAACCCCAAGATTAAAACGTTCTTCTGGGACATGGAGGATCAAGAACCTATTCTATCTACCCTAGTCGCCAGGTTACTTGATGTTGTTGGCTGGATACTTTCATATTTCTAGCTAGGTTCTACCATGAAGTTCAACATGGACTTGCGTATTTTCCTAAAAAACACTGGTGGGCAGATTTTTGGGACTGATAAATTTACGTATCTTTACAAAATAAATAATCAGTCAAAAACCCTGTGATTTGTTTTGTGGGCAGACAGTTTCAACATTAATATTGAATGGAAACCAATTTCCATTACATTCATACATACCCTTGAAAAGTACTCTTCATTCTTTAGCACTCATTGCAGATTTTATTAGGATTTGGGGAAAAAAAAAGAATGAAATCATGCAAGATTCAAATAAAAATACTCTGAATTACTCTATTATCTTTTTGCTGAAAACATAACTTGGTGCAAGACAAGAAGGCAGAGTATGACATTAATGATATTCATGTGAGTAGAATCAATACATCATGTTGTCATAAAACTAGCATTTTCATTTCTCACTCCCATAGACATAAAATAGCAGCATCCAATATGCTGTCAAGGCATTGCATACCAGTGGCAAAATGCATTCAAACTTTCAGATGTCTAAAAGAGATAGCTGTTTCAAAGGAATGCTCGAAAAGCAGCCAGAAACATTTAAACTGTATTAGATAAACTATGCTTGAAGAAAATATACTGATGTGTATTGGAAAACAATACTAAGAAGCAAAGAAATCTGATTTTGCACTTGCTCTCCCATGGCTAAGGTTGAGATGGAAATGAAGAAAACCAGTAAGCCTTATAAAGCTGTTGTAAAACAGTTTGCTTATTATCTCAATTGCATGATAAAACATTGAACTGTAAGGTAGAAGTTTTGATCGTCAAGAACCACTATGGTGAAGGAGTCAGAAGCCGAACTAGCAAAACTCAAGAGGTCATAATAATTTTTCATTTATTGGCAAAATCTGATTTTTTTCACTGGAGCAGAGAAAATGGTGTTGAGAAACTGGGTCCATTTAAAAATGCACAAAGGAGAAAAATACAGAAAAATGGGTAGCTGAGTTTTACTTTTTAGCTATTAATGTTGTACACTGAGCAGGAAATAGAGATTTATATCCACTGGCATAATGAGCTCACAAAGAGAAGAAAATAGCCAATAAAATATCTAAAGATGCCAAAAAATTCTAAATGTCAATCAACATCAACAATTTTACCTCATATTGATTTTCTTCTATAGATGAAAACCCACTTAGTAAAACAGAGCAACAGAGTTCCTTTCATCTTTGACCCCAGTCAACAGATTCAGAACATACTAGTGTAATTTATGGCATAAAACGTGGCCAATTCCACAGTTTGTGTGATGCTACAATTACATCATCTGTATCTATATCCTTCTGTTACGACAAGTTCAAATTCCGTGTTCTTGGCATTCAGTGACCCAGATTACTCAGCCTTAACCTATAACTTTGATCTTGTTGTCTTCTATGTGCTAAGGACATGAGTTCAGCACTGCTTTAATTTCCTCCTACCATTCTGTCTTCATGCTCTCTTTCCAGCTGTCTCACATTCATGAATGTCTTCTGAATCCCTGTTTACAGACATGATTCTTTCATCTTTAAAATTACTTCTGAAACCTTTCTCCTGTATCTTCTATTAAAGCAACAGTTTAATGCACTTGGCAATCAAAAATGCATTCATATTGGACAGCTAGTTGCATAATCTTTTAGAAGAATTACAGTCACATTTCTATCTTTCTTTGTTTATTTTCTCCTTTTTGTGTCTCCTCTGAGTTTAAACTGGAATCGCTTCATGGTGAGGACCCTTCCATTAGCTGCTTCATCATTATTTTTCTCCACTCAAAAGCAAAGTAATTTATGTTTGCCCATGACACTCCAATATTTAGTCATTCCAAACTAGGACAGAAAATAAGAAGGATGACAAGATACTAGAAGCCAGGGAAAGCAGTATTTATCTTACAAGGAGACCTGATCATCTAAATCCTTAGAAAATATAGTGAGGTGTAACTCTGAACCCCCACCAAAAAAAGTGCTTATCCGTAAAATAGACCCTTTCAACTCCTGAAAAACACCAATAATTCACTCTTACAAAAAACTCTAAAAATTAAAACTGTAGCATTTCACAGTGAGAAACACGCTATATAACATCACCATCTAACAAGGTGTTTGATTAAAGATTAATATCAGATATCCATCCATATTCAGCATTGAGAGAAAGGCACTTCCCTGACAACAATTTACCCCACACTGAAACAGATGTCAGAGAGGCAAAATGAATCATGGTCTCAAGAATGAATGTATTTTGAATGTTTAATATATTATTTACTTTTTATTAAAATGGATATCCTGTTTAACAGTACAGGAATCAAGCATAATTTTGTAGCTGTTTCATTGTCAAAGTCTAAATGACTTCTATCACACTGAAAAAAAAACAAACCCAACCCAACAACAGGGCAATATTCATATTCTCATATGTATTTACGGAAGTTATCCCAAATCCTTGCCTCTTCATGGAAGCATAAGATTTTTTAAAAATAGAAATGTTATGAGATTTTTTCCAACTGTAAAAATGGAGTGTAGTGTTAAGATACTTTGTTTAATCAATCATCCTGAATATCTGAATTTTAAAATACCTTCCATGTAGGATAAAAGCAGAAGAACCAACTAAAATACTTTGTTTAAATTTCAGAAACTAAAGTTCACATCGAGAATATATTGCAATATTATTGCATAGATTATATGGAGAAATTATTCCCACCTACCCATTTTAGAAAAAGACAAGGGATTCCAAACTATCGCAGTTAAACTGTTCCAGGATTTTTTTTTTTTTTAATGTCTAGAGGAATTTTAGGGTTAATTTTGTTTTCTCTGGCCTATTTATTCCATGCCACCTAATCTAATAAACTTTTGAACTCCCCTTACTTTTCTCTCTATATATCAGTGGAACAAATCACAATTTTCTCCATTTTGCAACTACAATATTCAATTCCTAAAAATGAGAACCCATTACACAAGGTAAGATACCATATACAGATAAATTAGTTAATTTTTCAGGTTATTTATTACTTTGACTCAACTGTTTACTTGTTATGGTCTTGTTTATAGAAATATGTTTTTAATAAAAAGAAAATTATGTAAAAGTTTTCCAAAGTATTTAACTATTTTGTGGTATTCTTGCATGGATAATCATAGTATTAAAATTCTGGAGAAATCTGTTTCCTAAAGATCATGTTCTGTCTTCTTTTATGAATGTAGCATAAGCAATACTTGTGAGGCAAACTCCTAATGAAATTTGGTGATACTTTTTTTCTCTTTTTTGATGAGTTCAGATGTTTAGAATTTACTGTTACTTATCTACATGCATTATAATCATGCAACAACTTGTTGGTTTTTCACATGTGCCATAAGGTGCAGAAGATGCATTTGATTTGCTCAGACTCCTAATGAAAGATTGAATGAAAAGAACTACTGTCTGCAAGGCAAGCAAAGATGTTTTTGGTATTCCTTGAAGCAATGGCCGGTTATTCTCTGATTTAGGATAGCTGAAGCATAATTTATAGACATAGAAGTGATACAGCCATTTTTTTGTTGTTTTATGCATCTCAGTGAGTAAAGGAAAACTACAAGCTACACAGTGTTTCTTATGTTTTGTGAAAAGCTCCAACTACTGTGAAGGATGCTATTATTACTGTAAAAACTCTGATTGCTTAACTCATGATAAATTCTGCCACCACAATTACATTCTAATATTCTTTAATTTTCCATTAATTTCCAAAGTATAAAAGGGTGATCTGCAACAGGATATTATTCTCCTTGCAGTTTAGTTGTTCCCATTGCTACTATTCGCCTTGAAACCTGGTAGCACGTTTTAAACAGTGACCTACAGTGACCTGACTGACTTCTGCATTCTGGCTCTTGTGTGTTCCAGTAGAGTGTTTTTCATTTCATTTTATTATAATTAAGGTTGCCTGCATGCTGATATAAAACACATAGTTCGTCAAGTTGATATCTTGCTCCAATTGACCTCGATTTATTTGCCTTATTTATTTGCTTGCACTGTCTTATGATTTTGGAACAAAAACTACAAAAAGTATCTGAGAGAGTAGACTGTTGTTCCATAAGTGAGTGGTACTCAGATCTTCCTTCCTTCCTTCCTTCCTTCCTTCCTTCCTTCCTTCCTTCCTTCCTTCCTTCCTTCCTTCCTTCCTTCCTTCCTTCCTTCCTTCCTTCCTTCCTTCCTTCCTTCCTTCCTTCCTTCCTTCCTTCCTTCCTTCCTTCCTTCCTTCCTTCCTTCCTTCCTTCCTTCCTTCCTTCCTTTCTTTTCCTCCCCTGCCTCCTTCTTCCCTCCTTTCCTCTTCCCTCCTTCCTCTTCCCTTTGTCCCTCCCTCCTAGCATCTGAGGACTCTTTGGCCTTACAAGAAGAACCACAGAAAATCAGCAGCCACCCGACAGTTCCCAAGTCCACTCAGTGACACTTAAAAACTGGGAGGACTGACAAATGCAGAAAATTATGAAATTCACAGCCTGAATTATAAAACTTGACTTTTCAAGCTCTTCTACTTATCAAGGACAAACCCAGATGACAAACATTATGTTACTGATGTATCAATTAGAGTAAGATATATCCAGTCTCTTTCAAAACTAATTACTCTTTTTTTTATATTGTATTAAATTTTTCATATTTTCACAACTAATGCCTCTCTGGAGCAGTACAGAAGGCAGCTTGTTTTCTCCTTCTCTTTCCTCATCTCCATTATTTTCAGTTCTTTTGAACGTCTGGTTTAAAATTTCCACGTTTGACAGATGCTGCAGCCCCTACAGCGGAATTTTACACTGTTTAGGTAACTATCTGAAGTTAATGACAGAAAATCCAAATCTTGTTCCATTTTCAAAGTGTTTTCTCATCCCCACTCTTACTGCTTTCTGCCAGCTTGTATCCTTCAGCACATTGATCACTGTTTTAGCAAAGCGCTACAATTTTGTACATTGTACTTTTGGAAATTGTGTTAATCAGCACTTGGCCCAAGAAACACTGACTCAGATGGGGAAAAGGAAAGAAAAGCAATTGAAAATTACATGCTGTGTGACTAGTTATGTTGCAGTAAATGGCATTATATTGGAAAAAACATAACTGGGTCCTTAAGGAAAACACTGAACATTCTTTCATGTTGCATACAGCACACTAATCATAATTTTCAGTTTAAAAATATTTTAGTGCTTATTAGAGAATCGTTCTTGAACTCTTACTATAAAATTTAATTTTCAAGAAAAAAATCCAAATAACAATGAAATGAACCCAAATTAATAAATGAACCAGAAACAAACAAACAAAGTACTTTAAGGCTGATGAATGCCTTAAGTTGGACTAGATGAGCACTGTAGGTCCCTTCTATTCTAAAATTAATATGAATAAACTAAAGTCATTAGAAACAGCAGACAATATAATAGAGATCAGGTATTTTATCTAATACAACTTAAAGAAAACAGGATATTTTTGTTTAAAATATATTTTTCATGTTGTTATCATAAAACTTCCAGTATTAAGGTATATATAGTGCTAATTCAATGAATAACCTGCACGCTTTTTTTCAGATCAATATATATATAGAAGATAAATGCTTTCTTTTGTATCTTCAACCTGACTTAACCTTAGGTGCTTTTATTTTGCTGGAGTGCTTCTCTTCACTTGGAAATGAGCACAACTTTCAGCAAAAGCCTGCTGGACTCAGATCCTGGGATCCTAGCTTGAAAGGAGTCCTGCAGATTGGTTCTCCAAGTGCGTGTGCTGCAAAGGAGTAACCTATGTTGTTTGTCCAATTGGCTCAATAAAATCGTACAAAGTGTACAGATTCACTGCCACACTGTACAGACACACTTCTGCGCACGGTGCCAGGTGCCTCCCTTAGTCCTATATCTGGAATTAATCTTATTTGTTTTAATAAATTCAGGTTTGTCTAGTTTTTTCAACTTTTTTTCCTAATGAGAGGTGTGGGCTGAGGAGGGAGTGTCACAGTCAGACTACTCGTGAGGGCAAATAATTCTTTGTTTTACCAGCATTAACCAGTATAGTTTAGCAATGTCTATGTCATTGCTGTTGAAACTACAAGAGAAGACAGCCAATATAAATACCACAAAAATCATAATTCTTTAAGGTAACATAAAAAAAACATGCAAAGGCTAGATTTTGGATGAGACAAAGTGACAGTTTTTGAAAATTGCTTGTGTCAAATAGTCAAAATAGTAATCAATCAGTCTGAAGTTCATCTTAAAAAGTGTTCAGGAAAGGAATGTTTCTTTGAAAACAGAGAATGACACACCAGAAAATGAAAGAGGGAGAAAGAAAATGAGTTTCACTAAAGTAAGTCTCTGAAAAACGTGAGATGTTCTGGGGTTTCTTTGTAGATACAATTTCCTTGAATTTAGTACTACTTTTGGCACTGTAATAAAGAACATAGGAAACTGCTTCAGCTAAAATTCTTTGTAAAAGGGAATTTCTAAATTGGTGCATGATTATAAATACAGAGATAAATAATAACTACAAACTTGTGTATATAAACATATATATTTATGCATACATATATGCAGAGTATAAACATTTGAAATTTCATCACAAATATTCTGGAGTATAACCACAGAGATTAACAAACAAACTTAATTTGTAACATTCTACAGTATTTCAAATAAACAGAGAGTAAAAAAATCCGCTGAACTAGGAGCTTGTCTTCTCACAGACAGCATCTGTTACTAAGTGCATTTCATAAAATTCTGAAAATTAAAACTGATTTAATTCTATAAATTAATTATTCAAAAGTGCTATTTTTGACTATAAAATCTCCTCTTACTTTACCGACCAAAATAATATATCATAGTTCTCTTTTATTCTGTCTAATGCACTATCAACAGAATTGCTTTCTAAATTATAGTCACTTACATGACAAAACACTCTGAAGTAAGTGCTTTTCAAGTGTTACCAACATCATAATTTGAAGTTAATGTGGTTGTCCAGACAGAATTCACTGACTAAATTTAACTTACAAGAACTTTAGTAGCTACCATTCATGGGAAGTATTGAATTTTACTTTTATAGCTAGGGTTGACATTGCAGGATAATATTTAAAATAATTTCATATTTTACTTATTACAATATCTTTTGGATACATTTTGTAAAGCACATCAGTGTTCTAAACATTGAAACAGTATAGAAACCTACAATTCTGATAAATATTTATTGGGTGTCTAACGTAAAAAACAGCTCAATGTGTTTATGTTGAACACATTAGTATGCATATGTGTATATTAATAGTAAATGTGATAGTTGAAGTAGAGTTCTTGGAAATTGACATTTGTCATATTGCAGTAAGTACACATTTTCTTTACATCCTTAAAAATTGGCTATTGTAAAACAGAAATAGGCTTCTAAGCCGTCAAAGATGCTATTGCATTCTAATTTTAATAAGGACAGAAGTAATTCTGATATTCAACAATGTTAGAATACATTGCCAAATTACCTTTGTAATTATATGAGTTTGTAAGTGATCATCACGTTAGTGTCAGTAAAACTATGCCCATTAGGAAATGTTGTAATCACTAATTACCAGATACTGCTCTGGAAGATAAATACTAAGATTTGTTTCCTTTATTTGAGATTATTGTGTTGTTTTTTTTTTTCCACTTAAAAGGAGGTAAGGATGCATTCTTTTTTACAGATTGATTATGTGCTGGCTTCTTTATAAAACAGAAGTAATCTTTTGGGGATTTTACTTTTCTTCCCTTAATCTTATATAAAAAATACCAGATTAATTTTACCAATTGTGAATTCTGGCTGGTATCTCTCTTGGTGGCTATCTTACTTGAATTTTGACATTAAATGCAGGCCCTTACATCTGTGTAGTTAGAAGAAATAATTCTAATTCCTTGCAGGAAGAGTTTTACTTTCAACAACTCTATCTAAGAGCTCTAAGAATCAGTTACATTTCTAAGGACAAGTATCATCCTCTTTCTCCATAAACTGCTACCTGTAAAATCCAACTACTTACACTTCAGCATATTTCCCATCATTCAATGCCACAAGGAAGCACAACTTCTATTCATATTTGAAACGAAAAGTCACTGTTTCTGCTCGTTAAACCTTAGAAAGTCAAAGCCAAAAGTAGTTTGATTTTTAAGCCAAAATGAAGGGGTTAGCAAATACTGGGTGCCTGTCTCATATTCTCACAGCATGTTAAAAATTAAGCTTCAGAAAATAAAAAGAACCAAAGCTAAATTCCAGCCAAAATCACAACAAGAAACTCAGAGGAGCTACACAGTCATTCATTCACTGAGTATTGATTTTGACAAGTGATCAAAACAAGGGTTATTGGAAGAAAAAATATAAGGAGTTTTTCTTAAATAAAATAAATAACAAAACCTAATAAGATAATTTGCTAAGTAAACTCTAAAAACATAGTACAACAATGTGAAACAAGAGTTTATTGCCATCAAGGCTTGTTATAGAAGAAATAGCTTGTATTTTCTTCCACTTCAGATATCAGTGGAAAAATTTGAAAGAGAGCTCATAAACAGATTAAGGTGGACTTGGAAGACTAGTCAGGTTCTTTTCCCTCAAGGTCTGAGTTCTCTGCTACAAAATAAATAACCCAAAACAAGCACCAAATTTTTTTTTTATTTTGGTAGTAATACAAATAAATGTTATTTATAAAAAAAATCCACTGAACTTCTGACTGGATGTATTGTTCACAGTGTAATACATACTACAAAAGAGATCCTATATATGAGACAAAACTCTATGATCTCCTAACTAAACTGCAAGGAAGACAACCCTGTACACAACACGACTTTATGATTATTGTGTTATTGAGAAGACTATAATACTACTCCCACAATCTACGAACTATTTTATCGTCAGTGCTGAAAGTTAGACTGCAACTAGCATAGATGGATATATCTTATTTTCCTGCATAAATGGCTTAATAATACATTAAAGTACATTTTTAGATCTCAGCATCTATATGTAAATTCAAGGACTCAGGATCAGGGGAAAGATTGCCCTCATACATACAGGTTGATTTTATCTGCACTTTCTTCAGGAAAGTCCTGGGAAAAAAAGACAGAAATATGCACCTTCTTCAGGACAAAACATTTTCAGCCAGGACTGCAGTGTTCAAATGGTGTGGGCACATCATCTTGGATCCAGAACGCTCATTTTCTCATTAGCTATTCCATCTTTGTAAGAAAGGTCCTAAATTCAATAACTCTCACTGGCAGATCAATTTGTTTTTAACAGCTACACTCTTTGCAAGACATCTTGTACTGCAGTCATGGGGTTTTATTCATTTGAATCATATGGCTAAATATAATTATAGCTGTCAATTACTTTGTACTTTAAAAATCACAGAAAATGTCTTACATTGTATATAAGGTACCATTAGTGGAATTGTTTCCTTCTTAATTGGCAGAGGTTGGAATTGTTCTTCAGGCCTTTTGGATTCCTCCTATGCTCACCTTTCCCCCTTACTTTTCTTCCGAATGAATTTTATCCAATGAATTTATATTTAAATACTTACAAGAGCTGGGAGTGCCACACAGCATATGGACTGCAATAATCTGAGGTAAGACATTTAACCCCCAGAAAACATTATTAACTTCTTCAGTCTTAGACCCAGTTAAGTTTAAATACTTTGCTAATCTGTGGGACAGTTTTGACAGAAAAGGTAAACCAATTCCTCATCAGGACTAGAGTACAGCTACCATGGTTAGGGTAATGTCCCCATCAATGAAACAAGATGAATACAGAACTCCTGTACCCTCAGTCTTGGCTACAGCAAAGAGCAGCAATGTACATGGTGATGGGGGAGAGGGGAGTGGGACTGCCTGGACATGCCACCTTTTCCTCTAGAGCTCAAAGAGATAAATGAGCCCTTGGAAAGCAAATAATGACCTAACCTTCCCTTAATGAAGGTCCACCTAAGCTACTGCCTAATTGTCTTAATTCTCTTATCTTCGACAGAATCTCACTCCAGGAGCTTTTAAAAGACAGCCCCTCCCTTTATTCTTCAAGCCTGTAGATAACAGACATATTTAGCCTTTATTAAAACCTAGAAACGAGGTTTGAGCTAGTTTCTGCAGCTAGGTGGCATGCATTCTGCTTCAGCACACAAGTCTGCACTCCCTAAACCTTCAGAGGCACTCCCTGGCACTCAATGGGGCATCTTACGGGCAGGTTTAGAGCTTGCCCTCATTCTCAGCGACTCCCTGGCTTGCTTCTTGAGCACACAGACAGAAGGCACCTGTCAGTGAATGAATGGTGTGTTTTCAACCTTACTCTTATTTGTCTACACACTCAACAGTCATCTCACCCAGCATTTAGGGGTGTTAGCTAATAGCCATTGTCTAATGGGACTTTGCTTTCAGAGATGTAACATATTACTGAATTTTCACCCCACTTCTCTCTGTGCAACATATTTGCATACCTATTCTGTTTCAAGCAGCAAGGAATTATTAGCTGGCTGGGTTTTTGTCTCTGTGCGTGCTTGTTTGTGGGTTTTTTTTCCCCATTTTTTAATGTCTGAGAGCAGATTTGAGATATTTGTATGAGTTTGCAACATTTGCCCTGTTAGCTCTCACCAGAACCGTGTCACCAAGCATCTATAATTTCAATGATTACTAAATGTTTCCAACACTTTCTTAGGAAACAATATTCTTTGAGAATATGTCAGAACAAACTGACCTTCAGATTTCTTTCGTATAACCTGTGATTCAATAATAATGATTTTATAGCTCTCCTGTGTAGTAGTAATTTTATTTACTTGATTTTTTTAATATACTTCCTAGAAACTCACTTGGCAGTCATTGCAAAATTATATTAAAAATTATAAACAGATGGTTTTCCCAACTTGCTGGCTATCAAATTTATGTCATCACCTTCTCAGAGGTGGTTAACATAAAACAGAAATGTTCAGCAGACTTTAATAATTACTGGCTCCATGAAACAGATTAATTATACGAAGACAGCTTTTAGCAACTCGTATGATTAACTTACAATGAAAAGCAACAAACTATTTGCAAACATATTCTATGTCTCCAGAGTAAGAGCCTCATGTATGTGCAGGGAGTTTAAATTAGACACACAAGATTTTAAGGGAGTCAAAATGCTAAATGAAAACATCTTACTTAAAGAAGAATGACCTTGCAATAAAAGTTAATATTTGACATTTTTATTACTCATTATTTGTGAAGTATTACTGTAGAAACAGAAACTTCACACAGTGGTTCATGCGCTTCTTAACTAATTCCTCAGATTTCAGCAAAAAATTTTAAGAATGTATTTACAGGTTGAACCTAAATCCCCTTAACTACTTGTCCTGG
>NW_010428507.1:0-6131 GCF_000710305.1 Buceros rhinoceros silvestris
CGTGCAGCGCTGCTGTGGGGCGAGGGGTTGCTCACCTCAGCTGCCTGGACGGGCACGCTTTGTCTCCAGGTCTCACCACTGCTGCCTCTTCAGGGGAAATTCTCCCACACGCTCACGGAGAGGGCGGACAGGCACCGGAGCCAGGGGCCCAGCAAGGCCGGGACTTCTCCGTCCCTGGGGGTGGGTATCCCGGAGCCATCGGGGTCAGAGCGGAGCGCCCTGCGGTGACGGCGTGACCCGTCTCGCCACCCCTCTCTCCCCTGCGCTGCCGCTGCGTTCCCTCCCTCGCTGTGCGAGGGCGCTGAGAACAGACGGATGGAACGAAACGAGACATGAGCTGAAGGTGCTGACAGCTGCAGGAACTGAAACTGCTGAATTTCACACTTCAGATAATTTAGAGTGTGTGTATAAATATTATTTCAGTGGGGAGGGGTTTTTTCCCTTCTTATTTAAACATAGAATCTTTCTGGGAAGGGCTCTCGTGTCAGGCATTTCATGATGCTGCCCCAGACCATACAGCCCTGAGAAGCTGCTATACAGGAGGAATTCTTCACCACAACAGGTTTTAGAGAGATGGTCACAAAGACACCTCCCCTTTTTCAAGATCCGTGCACAAAAACCCGAAACCAAAACACTCCACCAAAACCAAAAAAAACCACTAAAATCCGGTGGCAAAAGGGGGTGGGGGATGCAGATGTTTGGTGACTAATAGACTAATGACTAATGACTCCCTAAGCAAGCGGCATCTCGTTCTCCAGAATCAACCCCTACACACGATGTCAATACCCTCTACACCTACACGTCATGGAAGAGTAAATCCAGTGATGTTCATAGACAGCATCCAGCTTCCGTTAACACCTGCTGGTACTTCATCCCTTATTCTGATGGGGTAGAAAAAAATGTCAAAAAGTTGCTGGGCATCAAAAATCTGGAGCAGGTTTCAGTGCTGGGGGCAGCAATTTCTCTGTGGCACATGAAACTTTTTGGAATCCAGAGCACTGCACAAATGCCATTTTAAAATAGAGTTTAAAACTACCTTAGCAGACACTGTTAAGTGAAAACAGGTGCATTTATTCCAGTAGATCAGCTGAAGTGACCACTGGCATCTTTTCTGCAGGAACTTCTAAAATGTAACAGTAGAAAAACAAGTTAAAATCACTGAATAATTTGTGTTGGAAGGGACCTCAGCAGCGTATCTAGTGCAGTCCCCACTCATGGCAGGGCTAGCTTTGATATTAGATCAGACTGCTCCTTCATTTTGGGTTATTTACTTTTATATACACATAAAACCATACACACACCTATATGCTTTATACTATAAAACCCAGCGATGTTCTCTTCAGTTCATACCTTGGATGACTTTGAACATAGAATGAGCTGCATAACTTATAAACATTAATTGGGTGTGTTACTTCAGAGCAAGTTATTCTTCTCCTAATTCTTCCCAGGTATTTGGAATTTCAGAGCCACAAATGCAAATTTCGGGGCTCTAGAAAATGCCCCCTTGAAACCTTTTTACAGATGCTTAAAAACAACACCGGGATCACAGAGAAAAATCAATCTGCAAACCGTTCAGAGCTCATAACCATAAACCTTTGCATTTTCATTACTTTGGAGAAGAAAATAACTGCTTCAGATAATTAAAGAATATCCTAACCATCACCTCTAAAGCAGTGACAGAGTCAGATGAAGGCACGTGTCTTTAAAAACATTATTTAGGTGAGAGCATAAATTAAAGTAGTTTGTGGAGAGACCTCATGGCCTCAGCTTTAGCCTCCAGATAACATTTTCAAGGCAAAAATCTAGCCCTTGCTTTACTCATAGCATGCTTTGCATTCCATCCTGCTAAAAAGACAAAAAACTAGCTATGGAACAGAGATAAGCAAAACAAACCTGCCCACCTTCAGAAAGCAGTGCCATGCTACACTTGCTACCTGCCACGCAGTGCTAGTCTAAGCTTTGCTTTCAGAAACGCTGCTTTGCCACTCCTACTCCTATTCTGCAGCCGAGCGGCAAAGTTCACCCAGCGTTGCTGCTCTGTAACACAGTCACTTCACCGCCCAAACGCTTCTTACTTGGTTTTCTCTTCCAGTTATTTCAAGGCAACTGCAGAGACACCTGTGTACCCTGGCCCCATTCTTTCCAAGATTCCTGCTTCTGCTTTGCACAGGTGTGCAAAGAAAAGTAAAAAAGAAAACAAAGAAAAAGAAAAGAAAAAGTGTTGATGTAATTGCTCAATTTCCAGGTTGATGGCTGTTAATTATACACAGCATTTTTATAGATTTGCCCACTGTAGGGGTTTAAATCCTACACTTTCTCCTCCAACTAGAAAAGTGTTAGCAGCTCCACGTTCAGGGAGAAGAATGACACGGCTGCCACAGCAGGTGTGCTGACACCCCACACTCCTCTGGGACCACTGGTGCTGGAGGGACATGGCCGGCATTGCCAAGGAGGAGCTGGGAGCAGAGTCCGGGTTTCCCAACTCCGGTCATCTGCCTTCATCAGAAGGCTGGTCTGTTATAATGTAATTACTGGGGGCTGACTGGGCTCCTGCATTTCACACCATGGCAAGATTACAGGAAGGGTTATTATCTTCTGCATTAGGAATTGCTTTCATTGTCTCTTTTGTTCTAAGCAGTGACAGGTTGCCGGGGGTCTTCAGGGAGCACCATCCATCTTCCCTCCCTGTGTCAGGTGGGGTCAGCACCTCTGCTGAAGCTGCAGCCGTGCTGCTAAGGCCTTGCCAGACAGGACCACTGTCCTGTCTGATTTATACACTTGTATAAGTGTGACTGTGATTATACAACTGCTCTGAGCAAGTTACACCTGGAAGAACCTTTTGCTAAATGTTGTTTATACTGTCTTTTGTTCAGCATGTAAGCACAGTGCTGTCCCAGCTAGTTCCTAGGCACTTAGATGCTACAAATTAGAGCTAATGACACACTGGTACAGTTATTACAGAACCTACACATAGGCAAGCCCAAAGCTTTTGATAAAAATTGCAGACAAGCCACATCAACCTCCTGCGGCTCCTGTGATGTTGCTCCAGATCAGCCTCCGCGCTAACAGCACTCTCCCCAGTTACCTCTGACACTCCTTGTCCTGGTTTGAGCTAAAGCTTCCTTGTTTGGGGAAATGGACAAATAGAATTATTCCATGTAGTACAATAATCCCGCATTTAATTGGTTAAGAGAGTCAGGTGAACGTAACGTTACGTCGGGAGCCTTTAAAAGCAGCAGGCCGGGGGAGTGTCTCTCTCTTGGACTCCGGACAGCTGCACGGAGGAGCACTGCCGCGGAGCTGCTGGCTGACGCCCGGGCCGAGACCTGAGGGCCTGCACCCCCTGATCGCTGAGGATCACAGACTGTGAACTATTCCTGTCGTGAGTCTCGTCTGAAATTGGGTGAGATATCCGGACTCCCAGCCATTTCGTGAAGGGAGCTTTCCTGCAGTTTCCTCGCTGTGCGGGGTTTCTCCCCCCCCTTCTCCGTCCTGCCGCGAGGACTGAACGCAGCTGCAGAGTCTTCACTCCCACCTCGCTGCTGGGTGTCTGCCAAGAGCGCTGACCTTGAACAACTGTTAATAACTGTGCTTATCTAAGTCCTCTCTTCTTCGGTTTTTTCCCTTTCTCGGTTTGTGCCTATATATATAGCAGTGTATAGTTGTGTGGTTTTATTGTTTATTAAAAGTTTGTTCCGGTTTTCCCAAACGCAGACCGAGGTGTGAATTTCTTCTTTCGCCTTAAACTCCTTCTGTCTCTAGCAAGACAGACGGAATCGTCAAGGAACTCGAGGAGTTATTATAGTTATTATTGCCTCGGTCCCTTGACCCTTAACACTCCTAAACATTCATCTTTTTCCACTGCTGCAGCCAGACCTGCTATTTTCTTTTAGAATTAATTTTACCGCTGTCATTTCCTGCCCATTGTCGTTGCAGTATCCTAAGGCATGGAGAGTCCCAAATGACTGACATTTAAAAAAACAAAACCAATGAAAACCACATTTGCCCTGGCTTGAGCATTCTTTGCAACTTCTAATTGCAAGAAGACTTTGTGCCAGGTCACAGGCTGATGAAGCTCTGTCTCCATTGGGGGTACTTGATTGTTTTTTCATTGAATCCTGTCACTGTACTTCCAGCACAGTCTGTAGCGTAATTAGTGTCATTTCCAAAGACTGTTCATACTGGCAGCATTGATCTGATTCAGCAGGCCTTGGGGATCGAAATGGTGAGCCAGCTAAAGGCAGCGGAAACAACAATATTTTTGGTCACGCAGATTGTCTAATTTTATTTATTTGGGGGGGTTTGTGAGAGAAAGAGGTTTGAATGGCAGAGAACTGTTTCTTGATGCCTCGCTGACATTAGTGCTTCTTAGGCATGAGGAGTAGTGGGCTGACCCTGGGGACAGAGGAATGAGGTGCAGGGAGGTAACGGAGGCTGTAGGATCATAACTGCCCCATCTCCCCACAGCCTCCCATGTACAACTGTGCCTACTCTGCTGTGCAATACCAGGCAAGGCGGCAGAGGGATTTGCTGAAATCCCACCTAATCCTACCTAATTTCCCCTCCTGCTTTCAGAGCAGCCTCCGATACCGTCAGCTTTACTCTCATTGCAGCTGAGGCTGGAGGGCTGTTGGGGGCAGGAAGAGTCCTTCCCTTGACATTGGCAGGTAGTACCTAAACCATCTAGGAAAAAAACTCGGCAAAACTTCGATGTGTTGTTCCCTTTTCTTCTGAGATTGCTTAGCACAAACCAATAGTCTGGCAGACAGGATCCTAGATTTAAAACTCAGAAGACTTAGACTGAAATGCTGTCACAGCCAGACTCCAAATGACTTTAAGGCAAAATAGCTGTGCTTCAGTTTCTCCTCTGTGAACAGAGAATTAACCCCTGCCCCACAGAACTTCTAAGAATAAAATCCATCACTGATTTTACACACCTTAATGATAAGTACAACAGTGTAGGCACTAAAATAGACAAAATGCCTTTATTTTTGGTGAAAGTTTAGTTGCAGAACGCTGGGAACACCTGAGAGCATGTCCGAGTAGTAGTGTTAACTGCAGCAGCGCTGAGGATGTTTTCCAGTGTAGAGACATGAAGATGGGAGACAAAGAAAAAGGGAGAACACCTTGTATAGAAAAGGAAGAGGGGAAAAGACAAACAAAAGCAGGGAATAGGTTGGAAATGGGAGATGAAGACATGATTTCCTAGGCTGCAGGGCAAAATTCAAGTATTTTAAAATAGAAATGCATCAATTTGATGTATCGAATTTCATCATTCTTGAGTAGATCTTGCAGCCACTTTCTGAATTAGTATGAAACGAGGCTGTCTGATGTCCAGAGAGGATTTTCATTCTATTGGAGAAATCACAGAAAGCAGCTATACACCTTCCATACACCTCAACATTTGGCCCGAGGTGCAGGTACGCCCGCTACTGTGAAGCACTGGCAGGTCAAGTCAGGAGAAGCCCAAGGCTGCTCAGGTACAGTCAGAGTTACGAGTATAACCTGTAGTTTTTTTCTGACATTAAGAGTAAAGGACAGTGCTACTTACTGCTCTCTGTACCTAGTATTCTGTAACTCTCAGTTATTTGTTAATCTTTTTGTGTCACTAAAAGAGTACAGTACATAAGTCCCCAAGGAACGTGCAGCCATGGGTATTTCACTGTCCCTCACCAAATTTTGCTGAAAACAGATTGAGAAAATGAGTGGTGCTTTCCAAGTAAGAAAAGCAAAGCAGTCTCTTGCCACACACTGGGCATAACACTGGGACCAACATCTTTTTGGCCAGGACTCACAGCCATGACATAGTTCAAGTGGAAAAATACCCAGCCTTAGCTCTCAAGCACGGAATCATGAAATGCTTTGGAAGGAACCGTCAAAGCCCATCTAGTCCAACTCCCTGCAGTGAGCAGGTACATCTTCAACTAGAGCAGGTTGCTCAGAGCCCCGTCCAACCTCACCTGGTACATTTCCAGGGATGGAGCTTCTACCACCCCTCTGGGCAACCTGTGCCAGTGTCTCACCACCCTCAGTGTGAAACTTTTCTTCCTTTTATTTATTTTTCAGTTCAAAACCATCACCCCATCCTTTAGCAGGACAACAGGCCCTGCTAAAAAGTCTGTCTCCATCTT
>NW_010428508.1:0-13763 GCF_000710305.1 Buceros rhinoceros silvestris
TGACAGCGTCAGATGCGCCCTGTGCAGCCGAGGCCCCAGCTTCAGGGCTCAAGGAGAAGCTGTCTGGGGCGGCGCGACTTTTCTTGCTCCTGTTTTTCCTGCTTGGCGAGCTTTTCCTCCTCCCGTCCTTTTCTGTGCGTAAAAGCAAACACGTTCAGCCCTCGGAAGGTAATTGCTTGTCATGTTAGTAATGAAGCCTACGCGTAGACCTTCGTTCCTCTCCTGTTTACTGTGAGCTGAGTAAGCAAGCACCCAGCATCCCCTAAATTATCCTTGAACTGTAAGTAGATCTAGATCTCAGCTACATCTAAGCTCCGGGGATTTTCCTGCTGGAGAACAGTAATCCCAGATGATTCTGCTGGTCCATACAAGTTAACAGTTGTGAATAGTTCTGCTTTCGGCTTGGAAACGAACCTCCCTTTACCAGTTTCACTAAGCTAGTACGCAGCTATAGTAGCTGGCAACCAGTGTGCAGAAATGAATGTTTGGCTGGATTTTTTGGTGGTACTTTTTTTGTGGTTTGGTTTTTTTAATGCGATCAGAATAAAATTTCCAGCTTTTAAAATAGACCTATTTTTAAAAAGTTAAATTCAATTGGTTTTGTTGTTAATGTTTTGGTTATGCTATTTGTACTTGTCATGGGTAATGAAAACTCAGTCTGTTTCATGTCCATGTTATTTGGCTTCAGTTACTACTAAATTACCAAAAATGAATGGATTTGTTGCACTCAAATTTAAAGCTATTCTGTTTATTCCAGAATTGTTAAAATGCTGCTTCATACCATTTATAGTTCAGAGTGGATTTGAGAGGTGCCTTAAATGTAATCCTCTGTTTTGAGAGGAGTGGGAGATTTCAGGATTTTCCTGGTCCTTGCATTTTCTGTGGTCTTCTGGACTCTGAAGCTAGATAACAGATAGGATTTCTGTGCATCCTGTTGTCTCTCAAAAGCTGTCTTTTGATCTTTACTCAATTTCTTGCATGTGTAAGTTTTTTTTTTTTTAATTTATAAATCGTCACAGACTTGGCATTTTATCTTATTACTTGTGTAGTTCACGGTACAAAACTGCTTTTGATTTAACATCTGTTACATCAAAATAATGTCATGGCTGCCCATATGTACTTTGTGTGTTACACTAAATTGGGCTGTATTAGGTTTAAAACACTGAGGGCTTAAACCCAAAAAAGTCACTATTTTGAATGATGAATACCTGTTTACTTAGGAGTGCATTTTATTTCAGAAGACATGAGCTCTTTGCTACTTACTTTTTAAGTGGTGAGAAGAAATTTTAAAAGACTATAGGAAATACACAAACAGCCTTTAATCTTTGAACTTCTTGAGACTTGCAGTGGCCCAACCTTTTCTGGGATTGGTCTGCACTTGTATCTTCAGTGAAAATAATATATTATGTCACATGCTTGGCAGTTACCTCATTCAAAGTGTGAATTTGCTAGGTCAGTGTACAATTACTTTTAATAGGAGTTGCAGAAATAGGATGGCTTGTCTTTCTGGAAACGTGTTAGATATGTAAGACCCCACTCCTAACATAGAATGTTTTGGCAAACTTGATTGCACATTGAAATCAGACACTTGAAACTTCTCAGTTTCCCCCTCTTGTATTTTTGGCAGGCGTTGATGAGTATGAGGAAGAGACATTGTTGTTCTGCTTGTGAAACATCTCCCATTATTGTGATTTTTAGCACTATGTATCCTGAATGAGATGGTGAATGGAAAGCATGATGAAAAGCTTTTGCAGTTCAACTGATAGGTGTTAATTTTTCAAACTGCTTGCATACCTAAACGTTCCTACTATCAGAGAAGTCCATTGTTAATGGTAATGAAGCTAAACACGCAGGACTGGGAGCATATGTGTTACACTGAGAACAGTAAACGATGCCCACGGACTGCTAAACAGAGACAAAAGAACTGTTTTGAAGAAGAAGGGAAAAAACCCAATCCCAAACATTCCTCCTGTTTAGATAAACTGTCTTGTTTTTTGAAAATGTCTTAAAATGGAACTTTACTACTTTTACTGAGAGGGGAAACAAAACTGGCTTTCTGCCTCTGTATCTGAGATACAATACTGGGGGCGTTCAGCTAACTAATGTTTTTTCTCCATCTTGATGTCATCACTGAAATGACTGCCCTTTTATTCTGAGAGGTGATTGTTTCGGAGTGATGCTGAGCAGTGCACTTTGGACTTAGTCCATAGCTGTCTGTTTTTGGAACAGAGGAAGTAATTGTTAGGTTTCTCTGACTTGTATGTTTCATACAGATTAATTTTTGTAACCTAACTCACTTTCCCACTGTATTGACGTGGCAACTTCTACTATTTTGTTACAGATCAGTCATGACATCCTTTCAAGAACTTCCATCTTCAGCTAACACTTTGCAGACTTCCAATTTTGCACATGTGATTTTTCAAAATGTGGCAAAAAGTTATCTTCCAAACACACACCTTGAATGTCACTACACTCTGACCCAGTTTATCCATCCTCATCAGAAAGATTGGGTTGGTATTTTCAAGGTAAGTAAAGCTTGTTCCATTGCTATTTCTTGAATGTTTACTGTTAAAAACAATTTTAAAAAATTGAAGCAACAGTACAAGCTCTCTCCTAAACTTCAGTGGAACATCTCTGAAGAGATGTTGGTTCCTGCTATTAGAGTGAGTTTTGTAACAGTGATCAAACTGGAGATCAAAACTAGAGGAATAGCACACTTTAAGTCTGCCAGAGTAAAGGGAAGGTGTGATGCAGTAGTGTTGTGCAGAGTTAGAGGTGATTTGAGAAGAGATGAGTGGGCACAGAGTGACATTGGACAGGGCTATATGAAGAGTGTGAGCCAGAGTAAGTGTGAAATCTGTGTGGAAAGAATGGAAACCAAGCTGGAGGTAGCCTTACCTATGTCCCTTACTCATTTTTGTTGCTAGAATAGACTGAACAGTATAGGTCACTAAAATTATTCAAAACAGACCCTTGAAAAAAGGAGGAGTGAGGCCACATCTAAGTTACTTGGAGTTATTTTTAAAGGTTAATAAAGTTTCATTGATGGGGTTAGAAATTGATTAATTCTTATGTCTGCTTCTGTTTAAGACCTTGATCTATGTTTCTTTGTTAGTGTAGCTTCTAGCAGATGATGCTTACTTGAATGATTAGTAGAAGTTTTGATTTGGGTTTTAAAGAAATGATGCTTTGGCAGTGGGGAAGAGAGAAAGGTAATAGACTATTTCAGTACTGGGGGACCTTTTCCATATAACTGTCCACTGTTTAAGAATGTAAATGCTTGACCTCATTGTAATCTGCAGATCACTAATAATCACCTGGATTATTAGTCTTTCTTAAAGATAAAGACTTTCCTGCAAAATGGAAGTACTGTGCTGTAGTAAAAAAGCAGAAGCATTTTTAATGCTATTTGCAATGACTATACAGTCGTTCAATAGTGCGAGGAAGGCATTAATGTACAAACAGGCACATTTGTCTAGTGGGAAGTTTTCTTTAAATAAAATATATCTTATCTGCAAAGTTGTGACAAATAGCGTAACTGAGCATACATCAATGTATACCTAAAAGTAGGAATGAAACTTTAAAAAATCTTTATCAAAACTTTAAAGAAGGTGTTGTTCATATTGCATGTAAGCATTGTGAAATAATTTAAATGTAACTTAAAAAGTGAATGTTGTAGCTTTGTCTGTTGATCTAAGTGAGGGAGACAATCTAACAAGACCCTAAAAATACTAATTAGGACAATGTTAAAAGAAAAAGCTGAAAGGTGACTGCACAAAGTGCTGTGTACAGGTACCTTTGATTTAATTTTGACTGTTGTGATAGGTTTTGTAAACTATTGAGGTATGAGTTTTTATTCTACTTCAGCAGTGGCAGGTAATACAGCTTTGGCTGTCATTTGAGGAACATGTTGAGCTGGCATAAGGTGGTACTACTGCTGAAAGTAACATCTTTTACACAGGGAGGCTTATTTCTTGTGCTTCCTCTCCTCCTGCTGTGCAATGAATCAAATCGGGAAATTGATTGAGGTTAAGACCAACATTTTGGGACTGGATTTTTTTTTTTTTAAATGGAATTCCCCAACTGAATTGCCAGTTCACCTAATTCTCATCAACACAAGGGGAGGAAGCATTGTGAGATAGGGAAAATGATGCAGATTGTTTGGTTTTTTTTGTGACTGTGTCATTTTACACTGAGTAAGTGTTATGAATATACTGTCCTAATATAGTTATGGTACAGTGAGTTAAATGGAGCCAGTTGTCCAACTGTATCTGTGTCTACAAATATGTATGTGCATGAGTAGTGTTTACAGTAAAATAAATTGTGAAAATATAGTTGTAGGTAATTGACAGAAGCTCTACTGTATTGTGATCTGAGTATAAAAACTAGTGAATTCTGGAGAACTGATAGTTCCTGAACTATCAATAAACCACCCAGAGGTGGTTTGGAAACTAATGTCTAAAACACATGAGAAGGATGTGATGTTTGTTTAGTAAAGTGACTTTCATAATTAAAAAGAAAAGGCATATCTTGACTAATTATGAGAAAAATAATTAATGGCCTTCTTTATTGGCCTAGTATGCAAGGAAAGAGAGAAGGCATTAATTCACTGACTGTTTATGTAGAAGGAATAGAAGTCTACCTTGTCTTTCTGAGGTGATTAAATTGCTTAAAAAACAAACCTGGAGCTTAAGCTGGAGACATTTAACCTTTGCCTGGAATTGCACCGGGAGTTACTAGTGTTGTAATAGTTCAATTCTGGACAGAGGGAATAGGCACCCAGTTTAAAAACAAACAAAAAATGTCCAGTTAAAAAACCCTAGTGGTAATTTCAGATTAGTATAAGAAATATGTATGGAATAAGATTCCTGCTGCCTCCCTCCCTACCTTGTGAACTTCGTGTGGTTTCTGGTTTGAATGTTGACTTCTGTCCTTTTTAGAGGGCAGCAGCTTCACTGTATTCTGTCTTGTGTTTGCTCAACTGGTTAGCTAAGAAATTTTGTACTGAACTGAACAAAATCTATAGGTACCTTTTGAAGTGAATGGTTTTCATTTAGGTTGCAAGTCCAAGTGCATTTCTTCAGCAGCAGTGATGTCTTAAGTAGGTATTGGTTGTTTGTATCCTTATATTATCTTGTTTGTTTTGCTAGTCCAGCTGTTTGTGCAGCTGCATTGTGAAATGGATCAGGGAAGTGATTGCCAGAAAAATACAGCCCATCCTGCCCCAGCTTCTACCACCTTATTTCACAACTGGTTTGGTTATTCAGCTTGATCACTGTGTGATGCAGTGGGCAACTGGGCAGGCACCAACTGTGATGGAAGCAAGTGGACTAGGAAGGTGTGTGTGAGGAGGGCTATGCTTATTTTATTGAAGCTTGTATTAATAAGCTTCATTTAATAATAAACATATTATTAATTGAAGCTTCTTTTTCAAATCTTTTTAGAGTTCTGTTCTAATGAGCAGCTTTTAAGGATTTGGTTTGTCAGTTTGTTTCCTTTTTACATGGAAATGGAGCTAATAGTTCCAGAAGCAAAATCGGATTTCGTATACTGAGTCTGAATTTCTAGCTTGTGAGTTCTTAAACATTTCCATAGTATTCACAGTTTGTCTAATAGACTCTTTTTATTGCATTCTTTTTCACTTGCTAGACTTACGCTTGTGAGTTCCCTCCTCCCCCCAATAGAAAAATTTTCAGTTTTCTCTGTCTACTGAGTATTCTGCTTTGTGGAAGACCGAGTGTTGACTTCCATTTGTGCTATGAAAAGATAAAGGCTTCAATGAAAGGTACCACAGCAACGGTACCATTATGTTTGCAGTTACCTTTAATGCAGTACCTTAATGGTTCCTTAATGTGTGCAGTTGTTTATTTACAGATAGCACTTTCTCCGGGATGTTTTACAAAGCAACTTAAAATAAGAAGCCAGAGCAAAATAAAGTGCTGCCTCCCTGTTCTCCGTCAGAGGGATCAGAAAGATCTTGTTGGAGGTAGAACAGGTCTAGAACTTTAGAGCTGTGCTAGGGATTTGTGACATACAGCATTATGACAAAGAACTAAATAAATTGACGAACAAGTAACAGTTCTTCTAAAACTTAGCGGACTCTACCAACTTCTCTGCATATGCTGTAGATGAAAGGTGTTTTTGTTGTTCCCAGTGTTACTTCAGTTGCTAAATGTTGAATTTCTATAATGCTGAGCATAAGGCACTTCGGGGTGGTAGGTTTAAAACTGTTCCCAAGAAAGTAATCTTCTATTACTTAGAAAAATGCAAACTCAGCATTTATAAACTGAAAGGATAGCGTTCTGTATAGGAGAATTATTTAAGATATACCAGTTTTCTTACAAACTACGTGCATCTAAAGGCATGCACTGCTTTTGGGATTGGATCTTTGGCAAAAAGTTGGAGGAGTAGGAAGTACAATAATGAAGGTGATGTTACCCTTCACAGCAGAAGTTGTGAATATGCAGTGGTTTTCTTCTTTTTGTATGTATGAATCTTTCTTTTTCTTCCTTGTCGCCTACAGGTGGCTTAAAACTGGGGTTTGACTCAGTCTTCAAATCTGTTGTCTTTCACTGCTGCTGTTTCTTTTTGCTTTACTGACATTCAGAAGGGTCATCTGTAATCGAGTGCCAAAGGTTCTTGATGAGTTATGTCATTGCTTGTTACCAAGGGGAAAAAAAATAGTTTTACAGATACATACTAGATTAGTACTTGACATGGGCATCCTGAGCCTGAGTCCGTCTTTATGCAGTTTTATAGGAACTAGAATTTGAGGTCAACTTTCTCTTTAGTGAGGGTTTCTGTGCAGAAGAACCTGATGGTTCCTAGTGTGGAGACAAAGGGGGAGAAAGCCTATCATTGTTATTGATTTAATAGGAGACCTGTAATCCCAGAATGATCCAAGACCTGTGTCCCCTCCTTATTCTACTTTGCTTTTCTCTGATAATGAAAATCTGGAGAGGCCCTCAGAGTAATCCAAATCTAAACCTTTGAAATGAGGAAAAATAATTAGTATGTGTACTACATCTGGTTGCAAAAATGTTCTGTTTGATAGGCTTCTCCTAATCTCCGGATGGGGAAGTCTACATCTTGTGCCTTTATTTCACAGTAAAGTGAAATAATCATATGGCCATATGATATTTTTTGCATTTTTATTGCTTAATGTCCAGATCTGCAGAAGTGTTTGAAAAACCTGCTTGGCTTTCAGGAAGCAGTGCTTACTCCTCTCTCTCTAGGGCATATGTGTACTAATAGGACTGGCAGATGTTCAGTATATGAGGGAGGCAGGTTTACTATACATCTCAAAGGTAGAGGGAAAGAATGTTATGGTCATAGTAAAGATATTGCTTCAAGGCAATTGCATTAAAGGTGTGGGTGTTTGTGGGGTCTATCATAATACTTCCTGGGTTTCTGAAGATTTAATTTTGCTGAGGCCAGCATGCTGGAAAGAGCTGTGATATCAGCAGGTAATCTTACATATGTTAAGCTAATGGCTTTAGTCTTGCTGTGTCATTAATTAACTGTTCCATCAAATCTTTTCTGTTCCTCGGTTTTGGTTGGTGTATTTTTCTAAGTAATCTACGTTACTATTATCCTAAGATAGTGACGGAAGTTACAGATATGCTTTGGTATATGCTGCCTCAGTGTACCCCTAGAGAAGAAAAGGCAATCTTTTATTTCTTAATGCCTACGTTTTTAATATCCACAGCTTAAAAATGGTGATCTGATGTTCTGGTAATTTAACATATGGAAAAACTGAATAATCAGGATTGGGAAGATCTTAGTAACTTACTTGAACACAAGAAGTGCCTGCTTGTTCTGAGAGACTGCTTGGTATGTAGAGGGTCACACCCGAGCTACTGTTTATGCATCAGGGCAATGCCTGTATTTACATGCAACTTAATTTCCATCTTTTCAATATACTCATTTATAGCAAACCTCAGAGTTAACTTGTCAGTGGTCAAAAACTTATGTAACAGAATTTAACAGTGGCTTTGATGGACACCTAAGAAATAGCTTGGTTGTTGTGCTTTATCAAGATAATATAGACATGTTTTTGTGTAGTACTCTCGGTTATTTAGTCTCCTTTGGACTGTAAATAACAGCACAACTTCTGTGAGTCATTTTAATATCCTGATTTTGTTGTAGATTGATTTTTTTTTTAAATTATCAATTACTTCATATATACAGATCACATTATGAAGTATAGCACAGTGGCTGGGTGTGTTACTGACCACGTGCATGTAGAAATAGTTTTTCTGGCATGGAATCATCACTGCACAGCAGGGCGTGATACAGGAATGTGTAGTGGACAGTATGTTCTGTTGTTAAAATAGTCAGATATTTGAATTCATAATGTTCTGAGAGTTGCTGTATCCATGGTTTAGAGTGATTCTGTTGGGCTGTGATTTACCATCTTCGAAAGACATTTTGTCGGTAACTGAGAAGATATGTATCTTTAAAAAAAAAGTCCATGACAAAGTTGTTTACTCTTTCTGTACTAGAAGAAGAGAAGGATAATCTAGGTTTCTGTGATGTTACCTTTAATAAAAAGTTTTGATGTTTAATTTCAAGTGTCATTGATTTTCTAAAAATGATTGCTAAGGTGGGTTTGTATGGTCAGAGGCAGAGTTGGCATAACAAAGTAGTCAGTAGCTGGTAATAGTTTTGAAGTAAAAGATTGTGCTAGTTTATGGTCCTTGTGAAATGAGATAGTAAATGAATATGTCACTTAAACTCTACCCAGCCTTTTTAATACATTTTCCTGCTTATCTCTTAAAGTAAACAGTAATTTTGTTACTCTTTGATCTGTCATAACATTTCCTTGGACAGACATTTACATATGTAAAAGGTTTTCTTTTAGGGAGTTCATATTGTTTCTATTTTTATTTTGATTTACACTTAATAAGAGAGGAGGTTGATCCTGTGGTCTAGGCACTCTGTCAATGTCATTTTGACATATTCCTCTGAACTATGAGGTAGAAATACAATGAACAAGAGATGATGATAGGTTGGGATCCTCGTAGTATCTTGATATTGGAACAAATACCATCTGTTCTCAATAGCCCAAGTTAAAAGATTGCCTATATGTGTTTGTAACATTCAGCAGAGATGGACTTCTTCAGGTCTGGGCGTGAGAGAACGTTTTAAGATTACAGGCTTTTGTAAAGAGTCTAGAGTACCTTGCAGTCATCTTCTACCCCCAGAATATTTCAGCTTTAGGGCTTCTGCTGTATAACAAATATTTATCTTAGTGTGAGTAGTGAGATCATGTCAGAAATGAAGTCTTAAATAGCTCGAACTGAGGTAAGCTGAAGCTGCATGTGGTATGAGGTGATCACAAACATACTAAAAAAACCAAGAATGTAGATTTGACTTCATTGTTTACTTATTTTGAAATGTGTATGCCTTAATGTTACTAAAGCGTACTTAATACTCTTAAGTATTTCTCCTCGTATCTGTGTTCTGAAATTTTTTGTACAGTTTGATTCTTTCAGAATTGGCATCTAGATAACGTTATTTGATGATGATACGTGCATTCAAAATTATATCACGTCAGTGGCACGTGAGTGTTAACAGTAACCTATCAGTAATTTTGCCCAGTATGAACTTCACTGCCCCTAGATGTTTTAATTTTTCTATCTGTTAATTTGGTTAGAAGAACTTGTTACCTGTAGCTACCTGTTGTAGGCTGTTGCACTAGTACTACTGTGACTTTTAAGTAATGTTGCTTGAATTCAGGGTTACGGCACAAATGAAACTTGCTGTGGAGAAATCACTTCCTAGGATACTGGGCCCAATTGCATTTTGCTTAGAGACCTGTGCTTCTTGTGGTTTGGGTTAAAATAATGGTTTCTTACTGTGTGAAGTATGTAGAGGCTGTACACTTACTGTTATCAGTAATAATTATACTGTATAATGTGTGTCTAGAGCCTTATATACGGTCTGTAATTTTGCTTCTCTCAGAGATAGTTTATTGTCTTGTAGTACTTGGGGTACTTTGCGGAATTACTTTCTAAACTATGTAATTCACCTACTGAATTACAAAAAGGGCACAATTTTTTACTCTGAAGGATTTTGGGATTTGGGAGGTTGTGTGACTTTTTTTTTTTACGTTGGGTGATTTTAGGCATTTACAGTGAAGACTCATTGTTTATGCCAAATTTGGTTAAGCTAAACAAGTGTTACCTGGGTTTGCTTCTTTGGTTTGCTGATGTTAGTACATGTGTTGTAGGGATAGGTAAGACATTCTTAATGAATCAGAATGAATGCTACTGCTCTTTCAGTTGTGTAACAGCTTTCTGAGGCCAGGAAAGAAAATGCCAGGTGAGCTTCCCTTACAGTGGTATTTCTTTAAAGCACTCTCCCAAGATTGAGTTGGCTGACTTTACAAAGTCATTATAAAAGGAAAGAAGTTGAACAAAATAGAAAACCAGAGAAGCGGTGATTTTCCACGCTCATCTGAAACTCAAGAAATTAAAGATGAGGTTTGAGAATTTTTTCACCTCAAACACTGTGCGGTTGTAAGGCAGAGCTTTCTTCTCAGAAAAGCTTGCATTCCTTCTAAGATGAATCAGATGAGAGTTAAAGGAGATCCAGCAAAACAAAATGGTTGTTATTTTTCCTGAGTAACGTATTTGATAATGAGTTATTGGCATATAGACAGGCACACAAGTTATGCACCTCCCTCACCTCCCCATCCCCATTTATTTTTCTAGGCAGCTAATTTTTCTTCTAGCTATTTTATGGAAATGTACTATGGGTGAAATGTAAATATGGAGAAGCTGATCATACTGTGCATCATGTTAGTAAGAAACGGACTTGTATGTGTGGGGCAATATAGAAGGAAAGAAAATCTTTCCTGATGACTGCGTACCATCTTATTAGTAGAAGGAAAACCTGTCTGGCATGAGTATTGTGGACAGTTGAGCTGCCCCTACTTGACCAGCCAAATTACAGAGTATTTGATGTTAGACACTTAACCTTTATCAGACCTCAACATTTCCACATGGCTACAGAGTTGGTTTATATGCTTAAAAAGTAGTTTATGATATCCTAAATTGAAATAAGCCTTTTTGCTCAAAAGTAGGAATATAGTGAATGGATTACTCTCTAATGGCCTATGAAAGCTTTGCATTTTATGGAGAGAGAATTAAATAAAATGAAGTTTGAGTAACGCATTGCACATAACAACAAAATGAAGTTTGAGTAATGCATTGCACATAATAACAAAATGAAGTTTGAGTAACGCATTGCACATAACAACAAAATGAAGTTTGAGTAATGCATTGCACATAATAACAAAATGAAGTTTGAGTAACGCATTGCACATAACAACAAAATGAAGTTTGAGTAATGCATTGCACATAATAACAAAATGAAGTTTGAGTAACGCATTGCACATAATAACAAAATGAAGTCTGAGTAACGCATTGCACATAATAACAAAATGAAGGAATATAGTGAATGGATTACTCTCTAATGGCCTATGAAAGCTTTGCATTTTATGGAGAGAGAATTAAATAAAATGAAGTTTGAGTAACGCATTGCACATAACAACAAAATGAAGTTTGAGTAATGCATTGCACATAATAACAAAATGAAGTTTGAGTAACGCATTGCACATAATAACAAAATGACATTTTTTCAGGAGACATGATGTTTAATCATGTTTTTGGTTTAAAAATATGGGTTGAGAAGTGAAAGTAGGATTTGATTTCTGGATTATTAATCCATTGGTTAACATTTGGAAAAAAGAGTGTTGGAATTTATGCACAGCTTTCTAATTTAAAGATGGATTTCTGAGTGGAATTTGTGAGAACTAAATGTAGAGAAATGGAGAAGATAAAAGAATGTGTTGAATACCAGGTTAGCAGACACTTAAATTCTAATTCTAACATGGATTTTTTCCCCCCCACCTTGGTTTCATAATCTAAGACTTATATGATCTTTTGTATAAGAAATAAGGATGTTAATATTTTTTTAGTTTTTAACTCTTAAAGTAATGGTATCAGCACAACCAGTCAAAACATCAGATGGTGGACTCAGTATTCAAGTTCACAAGTTGTCTGCGTAGTTTGATGGGTCATTCTCCTTTTTGCTCCTTTGAACTTTGGAAGTTTTGTGCTGAAGTTTTTGTGTAATTTGTAATGCTTGTGTGCTTGGACATGGATATTATAATGTCTGCCGTTACCCTTGCCAGGTTTTTAAATTAGACTGGTAAACCGTGCCTTTTGTACTCGTGGCTCACAGACCGTTTCATGGTGCGTCCTGTTGAAATTACTAATTTAAGATTTCCAATGGTAAGAAAGTACTAGTATGCATTTGTTTCAGCCTTTACATTTTGACTGGAACTTGGTTTTATATTAGTAGTTGACAGTACTTTTTGTTTGGTGTGTTTTTTGTAATTGCTATGTGAAGTTATTTTCATTAAAGGAATTCCAACTGAGCTTTTGTAGAATAACAAAATCTGTAGCTATTTTGATCCAGATACTGTTTCACTTGAGTTCCTTTCATTTCAAAAGTCTTATTCAAATTTTTTAGTAATTTTTTTTTACTTTGGCTTAAATTTTAGTGCATTAGAATATACTCTTCATTGCAAAATAAGTCTATAATTTCATATGAGGCCTAAACAGGAATTAAGCGTGGATTTCCATGTTTCCTGAGCTTCCATTTTTTCCCTGAGTTTTTACGTTCTAATTATTAATGTAAATACATATGTTTGCAACTTGAGTAGTTAGATCAAATTTTTAGAACTTAGTCAATAAATGAAGGAAACAAACTGTAAGGATGTTGAATATTTGAAATTTGTTTTTGTAATGGATGTAACTTCTCTCAATGACTATTCTTTTATTACTGAAATTTAAATACAGAAATGAAATTTGCTAATCTTTCTCACAAGCATTTCTGTGTTTCCTGTAATGTTTTCATGAATAGAGGTGCTTGCAGTTAGTCATATCAGATGTTTTGGCAGTTGAAAATAGTCAAACTCTTAAAAGGCCTGAAGATTTTTGTCTGATAACAGTGAAGGACTTTGTACTTTGTCTGCCCTCGTTTCTGATACATTGTGTCAGTGCTGTTGATGTTCCGTTTTCGTACTGTTTTGAATAGAAATAATACTGTGAGATGCTAGTAAATGAAATATTAAACACTTATTTCCATTTTCTACTTAGTAAAGTTGTTAGGCTAGTGTTTGTTTTAAACTTTGAGGCAACTAGAATTTGAATGTTGTGAAAAAGGAAAGACTAATAGAGACAAATTTGTGATAAACATGCATTCACGTTCTGGTAGAGTACTAGAGAGTCTGGACACAATGCAGCCCTGCTTCTTTCTATTTTCATGCTGAGGGCTTCTCAAATATTGGAGAATTTTTTTCACTTCCTGTTGATTTCCTGTGTAGCTTTTGCCACTAGTTTTCATTTATCTCAATTTTTATTTCCTTTCTTTAAGCAATCTTAAAATTTCTTTATCTAGTTTTAACTCTACTTTTAGGCAACTACTGTTTTTCCTTCTGAGCTGAAAGAAATATCTTTGTCACAGGTCACGTTTAGATAATCATTGAATGGCTCAGCAATTATTTTTTCATATCTGTGATGGTATAATCTCTGCCATAGGGGAGGTTATGACTGTAGGAGTATTTTGTATTTCTGAACCACTGTGTACTTCATACTGGGCTTATTAAAGAGAAAGTTGTTGAAAGATATAAAGTACTAAAACAAAAGTTTCGTGAAAATCTGTTGATAGTTGTTTGTGTGGTTTTTTTT
>NW_010428508.1:13798-25829 GCF_000710305.1 Buceros rhinoceros silvestris
TGGGAAAATTTTTTTATAGTTTTTTGGGTGGTTTTTTTTTTTTTTTTTTTTGAAGATCTGGATCCTAGACCTAAACCATCCTTTACTTGATTTTATATATATATATTTATTTATTTCAGCATTTTATTAGTTTGGTTTTTCTCCTTATTTCTGTCATCTAAAAAATAATCCTATGGAGGTTAATGGTAATAGTTGTTAAATAGGAAAGTTGTTGAATAATGTTGCTAAGTTAACTTGCTTTGCTTCAGAATATGCAACCTTCCCATTGAATGTATGCAACTGCAACGAAGTAGAGATTAGTTCATACTTCCTTGTCTGTGTTGTCACATTTTGATGGGTACAGCCTGTAGGGAAGGCCCTCATCTTCTGAAATCCTGTGCAGTGGAAAGAGCCGTTGGGTAGTCTGCACCTGCCGATAACTTACATGTGCCTCATTAAGAAATAAATGGATTGTCAGGATCATAAGTGTGTAAGATGGGGAGCTTTGTAGGGGGAATCTTCAAAATTTTGGCTAAAAATAGGCTTAAGATGTAGTATGTGATTCTGTTCTAGTAGATGCATCAAGACTCTGCATTGCTTCTCATCAATGAATGTTGCCTTGAAGTGATTGTAGTTACGAAAATGAAAATTTAATCTGATTCTGCTGTTGTTCATCTGTGTTCTTTAAGAATATAAAAAAGGCCTGGTCATCTCAAGTTCTTTTTTCCCCAAACATTAACTTTTTCTGCACTTCGTAATACAAAGTGAAGAAGTGTAATGGAATTCTATGGAATAATCTGTTCAGATTATTTTTACTAATGCTAACTAATAATTTTCATATGTGAAATGTATGCCTGTATAATTATATAATTGTTACTGAATTACTATCAGTTCTTATGTTCTCTTTGCCTATCTAAACATCTGATTTGTTTTTTCCTTTTTTTTAAAAAACCTGACAACTCCTCAAAATCTGTTCTTAATACTTCTAAAATACACAATTGCAACGTATACTTTATAAGGGAGCATTTGGTATGAACTTGAAGTTTAGAAGTCTTGTCTACTGAAGTAAAGGAATCATTATTTGTAACTTCATGCTTTTTGGTTGTTGGGGTTTTTTTGAGTGCTTTTTCTTCTTCCTCTTGAAATACTGGCTTACCTGATAAAAACTGGTAAACAATTTGTCCTCTTTCCTTTTCTTAATTCTTCCAAGACTGTATACCCAGTTACTGATAAATCATACTACACCTAGGCTGTGACAAGGTTTTTGGTATTTTTTTTCTCAGTCAGTGGAATAAAACAGATATATTTCTTCTACTCCTTTACCCTATTATTAATGTTCATTCCTTTACAGTAGTTGCTTTGGGTTTCAGGTGTAGATACTTGTATTTCAAGCTTGTTGGAATATGTTTCTTCAGAGGATAGCATTTCTAACTGTACAGAACTTCCCTCGTATGAAAAGTCTGAAAGCATATTTATATTGAAGTTAGTGGGAAGACTGTACCAGCTTAGCTGAGTTAGGTTTTCATGCTTTTTTTTTTTACTTCCTTGCAGACCTAGCATGTACCTATGGGAGAATTAGCATTCCAGGGAAATGCTGGCCTTCAGTCTTGCAGAAGTTGCCCAAAAAGTGCTAGTTTAACCCTGTCAAATCTGGCCTTTTCAGTAGAAAAGAGATATTTTTTTTCTTTCCCTCTTTTTGTTTTCTGATTAGCCTGTTGGATTGTGGACAATAAATAGCATTGGAAGAACTTGCACTAAGACAATCTCACTGTAAACTTCAGAATTAATATTTTTGTATTTTTTATATAGTAATGTGTATCTTTAAACTACTATTTGGTACTCTCTCTTTTTCTGTCTGGTGTCTTCATTTATAGAGACTCTTTTATTGCCATAGACCTATTTACTGCCTTAGGTAACAAGCTTAATAAAATTCATGCTAAATCTTTGATATGCCTGTTAAAATATTCCTGATTTGTAAACATTGTTAAGTATCTTTTTATTGCATGTTGAAGCAGAAATACACATATTACAGTATGCTGTAAAGGCCAGACTCTGATATCTTAACTGTGTGTAACAAATTCTTGTGCTTAACGTTTATTTTTTTCTCGCCTTTTTTTTTTATTGTGGTTTATTTTTTTTTAGGTTGGTTGGAGTACTGCAAGAGATTATTACACATTTCTTTGGTCACCTATGCCAGAAAACTATGTGGAAGGATCAACTGTTAATTGTGTGCTGACTTTTCAAGGTGAGTATGAAGTACTATCTACCTGTATTTTCCAGCTTCCTCAGCTTTTTAAGTACTTACCTGTTCATTATAATGCCGAGGGTTGTATAACAATTCTAGACTTTTGCAAACATAAATTGGAGGAGAATTTTCCACACTTCACTGTGTGAAATTCAGTCTTGTTCTAGATGTCGAGGAAATTGTAAGGGCAAGTGTGTGACTAGTGTGTTTTTTATGCAGTAACAGTATTCATGACCTGCTGGAAATTATTAAAATACAGAAAGTGACTGTATTTAATCTTCAGCAGAGTTTTTTGACCTTGGCAGCTCACCGCATTGGTTTTATCTTTAGTCTCTGGACTTTAAACGCCATTCTCAATGTAAAATGATTCTTGTCAAATAATATAGATGATCGTTTGTTGAAGGTTTGTAGTAGTCAGGGAGTTGGACAGGACCTTCTGGCAGTGAGGAATTGATGAAAATGAATGAAGTTTTTAAGAAAGAATACAGAACAAAACAAATGTTACATCACTGTACAAATCTATAGAATAACAGCATTTTCAACACTGTGTAGAGATCAGATCCTCTCCTTCCCCTTTGCCATCTCAAAAAACCCCAGTAGAACAAATCAACAAAATGTAACAAGGAGGATGAAAATTAAGAAATAGCTTCTGTATAAAGGTGTGGACTTAAAAAGATGAGAGCCTCCTGGAAGGTTTACATCTGACATTAGGAAAAACTTTTTTACCAAGAGGGAATAGTGTAGCACTTGAACAGGTATCCCTGGTTTAGAAAGACGGAAATTCTACACAGTTGCTTAGATACAGCCACAGTAGTCTCATACTGGTGCTGACAATAGTCTCTTGAGAGGGAAGTTCGACTAGGTGGCCTTCAGAACTTCTTTCTGCTAGGTTTTTCAGCCCAAGAAAGGGAAATAATGGGAAGTGACTGATGTCTCTAAAATCAGCTACCCAAGGCATGAATGGATTATCCATTATTCATATTAATGAAGTAAGAGCAATCAATGTAAGCTACAAAGTGACAGGTTCAAAATGGGGATAGAGATGATACTTGTGTGACACAGTTAATGTGCAGAGCTTGCCATGTGACATCAAGTGTCAGAAATCTACACATATTCAAAGCTGCATGTAAAAAGAGCATCTCTGTTCAGCTTGTTAACTGCTTTTCTGCTTACTAACAGAATTTTATGTAACATCTTATGTTCTTTTTTTACTTCCCGGAGTTGGCTTTAGTCTTTGTATGTATGTGTGTTTATTGCTTAAAGTAAATAGAAAAAGATAATAACGGAAGTCCTGAAATCACTGCTGCATTAGCTTATTGTCTTCTTAAAGCTGCAAATAATAGCTGCAAATAATGATAGCTTGCATGAGTTTTCTCATATGCCAAGTCATTTCTTTTTTGTTACTTCTGATGATGATCATATCCATGTGATCTGACTATTTTGTAAATTTGAAGTCTGTGGAAAGTATGTGTGCTCTGCAGGAACTGAAAGGAAGTTATGAGTTTCTTTGACAGTTACCAAAATACACTGAATGAGTGATGTTGAACTGCACTGAAATGAAAAGTTATTTAGAAACGCAGGACTCTAATATGCCATTATCAGTCCTTTGTACTTAGAGGTTTTACCACACATGAAGAGACTAGGCAACTCTGTCCCATCTGTTACATCCCATGCTGGCAACCCTCTGTTTTTATGGAGCTGCCAGGTCTAATCTCCATTCAGACAGTCTCCCAGTTCTGTTTGACAAGATATTTTAGTGCTGCCAAGATGAGATCAGTAGAGCCTACAGGAGCTTAATTAACTGAGATACATAGTAAAAGTTGCGCAGCATACTTTATATATATATTTGTGATAAAATAGGCATGCTGGAATAAAATAGTCAGGAATCTGTTCTCTCCAGTACATGTTAGATACAAGAAAAAAGATTAAAAGTGTTTTCAAAATAAGTTTGTCTGAACCAGTATTAAAACTTGCTGGAACTGCAAAGTAGATTGTTCTGAACTCATTTCTGCGTAGTGTTACCTTATTTAAGCATTGAATCAGGTAAACTGAACTGCAGTGCTGTATCGGAAATGTAGTCAGGTCCAAAAGCACAGAATCCCGAAGTTTAATTGCAGATGCTATTTCCTGAGCTTCAGTTAATAAAGTATAAGTCTAATGGAAACATGAAGTCCTTGATACAACTGCTGTCTATATAGCACATAGAGTGTTTTGCCATTTTTAGGAGTAGTAGCTAAGAGTACTGGGAAAAGTCTTCCAGGAATCTGGAATTAAAGTTGGCACACAGAAATTAAAGTTAGAAAGGAGCAGATTGAATTGTGATGAAATACGAATAGAAATGAGTGACATAACCTGCTGGATTGAACATTGGGTGAGCATTTATTATGCTAGTATCATAATCTGGCTATCGAGGGTATCTTGTCAGATTAATTATCAGGTAATTAATTAATCAGAGAATTATCATTAAGTGATCCAGTGGTTTTCTGACCATTAAACTGGGTAATTATGGTTTCGTGCATTTAGTAATAAAGGTAAAAATCCCATTAGTTCCAGAAATTACTGTTTAACAAATATTACTGTATGAATCCAGGTGATGTAAGAGGCTTGATGTTGAATCTTTAGTGGGCAACAGTTCAATTGAATAGACACAGAAATTCTGCTGAAATAATTTGCTAGCAGCATGCAGTATTGCAAACCTATAAAGAGGATATTTTATTCTTACTTCACATAGTCCGGAAGAACTGTGTGGTGTGGGGTTTTGTTCCCAATTTTAAAAAATAAGCTCTTTGTTAAACTTTACCCACCCCTTCGTACTTGCAGCTTGTTAAAATTGTGTCATCCATTCAGAGCATTCCTTTGCTTTGGCATTTTTAAATAGCGGAAGTAAATTGTTGTTACTCTGCAAGAAAAAGAAAAAAAAGGCAAAAAAACTGCCTTGCTAAAGTTGCTGATGTCTTGTCAGGGTATGTTACTGTGTCAGTTGTCTTTGGTTGTATAGGTATTCCAAGGCCAGAAAATTGCTTGCTCTCAGTTCTGTGGCTGTGCAACAGCTGCGTAGTAATGTGATCCTGATCCAGCTTCAGAGTGTCTCATTGCTAATGATTCTTCTATCCATTTTTAAAATATATAAACAGAAGCTATTGCCTGATGCATGTAAGATGTTGTGTACATATGGCTCCTATTGCCTGATGCTGTTTTGGCATTCATCTTAAAAGCTAGAAGTTATTGGGGAATGAAAGGTCTTGAATAGAATGACTTTGCTTTCTGCTGGTTTGATGATTTGTGTGCCTTACTAAGGTAATGAGCGTGAAATTCCTAAGTTAAACATGATCTGATAATCTGTTTCCAGATGAAGGCTTGTATGTTTCTGTAAATGTTTCTTCAAATACAAATCTTTTTTGATAGGATATTATCTACCAAATGATGACGGAGAATTTTACCAGTTCTGTTATGTGACTCATAAAGGAGAAATCCGTGGAGCAAGCACACCTTTTCAGTTCCGTACCTCTTCCCCTGTTGAAGAATTGCTCACTATGGAAGATGAAGGAAACTCTGATATGTTAGTGGTGACCACAAAAGCTGGACTTCTTGAGGTTTGATTCAACAATTCTTAAAATGTTATCTTCTTATTTAATTTTTTTATACATACATAAATGCACGTACATTGAGGAGCAAACTAGGATGAAAAAACGTAAATATCTATATGTAATGTATATATTTCTGGCTTGTTCTCCAGTATTTGATTGGAGTTCAAAATATTTGCAGGTTAAATGAGTAGAAGTTTAAAGAGGTTACAGGTGTGGTATAGCACTAAGCGTGGACTGGGAAACCGTAAAAGAGTCAATAGCTGCCCATCTCTCACATCTGCACTCTCCAGATAAGTGTGTGAGTGGAAGATAACCTTTGTCTGAAATGGTGCTCATTGTAAGGAAAAAAAATTAAGGATTAGGTATACTTTTATTTATGCATAGGTGAAGAGCCCTGAAAACTAAGCTGAATAATTGAAGGTGCCCAAGTATGTTAGAAAAGCTCGTTTTATCAAAAGCTGTGTTCTGTGTTGTAGGGGGATGTGGTTAGACTTCCTGCTTAAATCCAGAGTCAGGATCTTTCTGGTTGCTTGCTGATACTTTGTAGGCTGGAAACTATTTGAAAAAAAAAAATCAAAAGAAAATCAGAAACACCCAAAACTAAGTCAACTTGATTTTGACTTGCTTAGTGGGAAGTTGCTCAGTACAGTTTCCTTACGTTGCCATCAGACATTCTATACTTGTGTCAGTTGCCTCTAGGCACATATATGCATGTATTTGATTTATAGTTTTTAAAATTTGGGGATAACAGATTTAGTACAGAGATACATCTGGCATAATTTTTCTTTCAGGTATGTACCCGTAATACTAAAATTAAAGCAAAAGGATTTTTCAAACCTTTTGATTATATCGGTTCATGTGCCAGTCCTTATTTTTGGCTAAGTGTGTGTTCATTTTTTTGGTGAAATTTTTCAAATGTTGCTTTAGAGTGTGTTTGTCTCTACACTCAGCAGCCTTTTTTTCACCCAGCTGTTGTCATCATAATTAGAACTTCCATAGTTGTTATCACTTGGGAAAAGTAAGGTCACTTCATATGAGGAGGGAAAACTTGAGTGTAAATCAAGACAGTGTGAAATGTGGTGTCTAATGCTTAACGTAGTACTGTTCAGAGCAGTGAAACTTCAGAAATTGGAGAGCGAGGGGAAAACTGTAAAATAACCTAGCCAGAGGATGCACGTTTTGTGCTTCTGGACAAATTACTGGAGTAATTTGTCATCCACTTACTCAATAGGAATGAAGGGGAGAAAAATCATCACAAAAAGAATGTGTTTGTTTTCACAGTTTAAAATTGAAAAAATAATAAAAGAAAAAGAAGAGCTATTAAAGGTAACTTCTGTTCTGGAAAAGGAAACGGCACAACTCAGAGATCAAGTTGAAAGACTGGAGAAAGAACTTAACTGTGAAAAGCAGAGATGTGACCAACTGCAAACAGAGCAAAAGGTTAGTTGTTTAACTGATTAAAGATGACTCAATATCTGTAAATCCCCCCTTTTCAAGAACCAGTTAAACTGTGTGAAAATCAGCTATCAAAACCCCTCAGCGGTTAGATAGACATTTATGCTAGAATAGGTCAGTTACTATTAACCTCCTGCCACTATTCCTTTTATGTCATAAAATGGTTAAAATATTTAAGGCTTTTGGTACCAGGCTTGGTAAGATAATCGATGACAACTGTTACCAGATGTTTGAGATTTAACTGTGGAATTCATAGTGGAAAGTAGTTGATAGTTTAATGTTTGGTTGTCAGCTTAAAATGGAGAAAGGCTTTTAAAAAAAAAAACCTCCTGTTAGGGAATAACTACATAGACTGCAGAGTACTGAAATTGGTAAAAAAAAAAAATATGGTATTAAGAGTGAAGATGAAGACTTAACAGAGAATACTACTGCCAGGGCGTACAGAGTGAAAAGTAACTAATCGCTTCTGTAAAAGGTTCATAAAGATCTGAAGATTTGCAAAGGGAAAAGAAGCCCAAACCTAAAAATCAGTTTACAGTATTTACTGATGGTGAAAATATAAGTCTAGCCTAAAACAAAGCAAGCTTAATTTAGATTTCTGTATATGGTAAGGAGGAAACCTAGTATTATTACAGAGACAGAAAAAAGTTGCACCTAATCTATTATGAAGCTGCTACTTTTTAAAAAAAAAAAACTTTTAGGAGAAGATTAAAAACATATGGGAGGGAGGTGGTGACATGGACAAATTTGAAGTAATGAAGCCTATATAATTTAGCTGTGGACAGCAGTTAACAGGCTATTTCTACGTACCAGTATGTATATGTCAACAGTTCTGTGTGATACACATTTAATAGGAATTTGAGGGAGTTTGAAACTGTTGAAACTTTTTAGTTTAGAACAGTTACAGAGTAGTGCACAAGAATGTTGGATAAGGAAAAAAGAAAGGATAAGATCTTGTTTAGAAAAAGTTTTTCCTGTAAAAATGACTTTAATTTTGAGTACATGGGAGAACTAGGTTAAATCAGTGATATGAGAATTAAATATTTAAAAGTATGCATTTCATGGATTTGCAGAATCATAGGATTGGTGGATTAATCTGAGTTATACAGATATTTTTCATTTGAGGTTCTCATTTAAAAAAATGTTTGAAAATAAACTGTCATTTCTAATCCATGTTAGCTTTACAATACCGTTTTAGAACAACTTGTCAAATGGGATTTTGGCAGCTGTCCAGCAAAGATACAATTGGGAACAAAAGTGTCTTGATACTTTCTTACATTTTACTGTAAATTTCTGTAATCAAAAATAGTTTTGCCTTTAAGATACCAGAACTTAGCAAATAGAGTTTGATTTCAGAATAGTTTATGGGGTTTTTTGTTGTTGTTGGTTTGGCCTTGTGTTCTGTTAAAGTAATGATGAAGTGTGAAGAACTGTATCATTTGTTTATATACACAACTAGAATATAAACTGTGTTACTCTTGAAAATGAAAGAAGCATCTGCTCACTCAGGTGAAGTAAGTTCAGTTGTTCATTGTCAGAAAGTTTAATATCAATACTTCATTCCCTTCTTGCTGCTCTTTTCTCCCTACTGCAATACATGAAATACAGCAGTGGGTTAAGGGATTATATGATTTATCTTTGCTGGGAACATGTACATTGGATTAATGGATTGATTTAAAGATTTTCAAGTTATGCAGCACTCAGTTTGATTACAGTACCAAGGTTTTAATATTACTTGTGGTTTGTTTAAAAAAAAAAAAAAAAATCAAACCCACCCCCCCCAAAGTCAAAACCACCCCCCTAAACCCAAACAAAACACAACTCCCAACAGACACTGAAACAAACCCTCCCTCAAGCCCCCCCCAGCTAATCTAGTGATGTGAATAATTATTATTAGCAATAAACCTAAACAGTGCATTAACTTGGATGTTTTTGATATCATTCTACAAGGAATAACCTAGGGATGCTAAGTAATCAAAATATATTTGTGTATTATGTAACAGCAGAATCCTCACCTGTGCTTAGTATGAAGGCAGGTTGTTTTTGTTTGGCTTGGGTTTTTTGCCTTTAAGTCACAGAATGGTGAGCAATTCTGTGGTGTTTTTATTCTTTTATTCCTAGTGTTCTTTTGTCACAGGTGGATTTTTAGTTATGCTCTAAACTTTTGATATATAAATAGATAAAGGGGAGTTGATTTATTTAAAATCTGTATTTTAAAAAATGTTTAACTTGCTCAGGTAAAGGTTTAACTATTTGGAGTTCTATTAAAAAATTCTTTAACCCTAGAGCATATTAGGCTAAAGAAAAACAAGAAAATACAATAGCCCACATAAGAAAATATAAATGTGTAAATATTACCTACCATTACCTTTGTATTTTGAGGAAGCTATATATTATAGAAATCTTCATTTCTGTTAAAAAAACCTAAACTACATTTAACCCATGTACAATCTTCCAACATACTAATGCATTCCTTTTTTGCTTTTACCTCCATCAAGAAGTGCACAGATAATACTTCTACTTGTCCAAAGAGCCCTGTAAAAAAACCTGCAGTAGGACAAAGTACTGTACATAGTATAGCAGTTGCATGGGCAAAGGAAATGGATATGTTTGTACCAACACCCACATTTGATTCTTATTTGGTGCAGAGCTCTTTATGCTGCTAATGTATTGATGACTACTTTTTTTTTATTGCCATTTGTATTGCGTTAAAGGGGGCCCTGGAGTTATGGAACCTCTTTATACAAAATACTCGTCAATCTGCCCATTTTCTAAAAATCTTGCTCAGTTTCTTTGGAACAAATGATACAAGCATCTGAGCTCATGATTTTGTCTTTTAATCAAATACACTGTGGAGCTACCATATATTTTTACAATTGAATTGAACGGAACGTGGATGGTGTGGTTAGGGGTCATAGTACATAAATTGTCTTACTGCGGTAAAGTGTAACGAATAGAAAGTAGATTAACGATGGAAAGTCTCTGAGTTCACAATACAAAAAAGTTTGGTTAAAACAGTTTTCTTAATCTTCTTTTTATTCATGTTTATGCATATGCATTTAGGCTATTTCCCTTGTTTTAGTATTGATTTTTAACAGTCCTTTGTTTTCACTACTCAGGAGTAGTTCGCATCATTGAGCAATGTCTGTAGAAACATTGATTTATTGATATAGACAGGATAGTTGTTGACAGACAATGTCACATCTATATCCTAATTAGTGTTTCTCTCCCACTCTTGATTATTTGATCTCTCTTCCCCACCTAGTTACTCTCATAGAATTGTGGGCAGTGGAACTACTGTCTCTGTCTGCTTTTTGCCTAGTTGGCATGCTTTGTAAGTGGTTCTTTAGAGGCTCTTTTGGGAAAATATTAGGAAGAAATAAGCTCAGAGTAGATCAGTCTTAAGAAGAGCGTAACATTGTAAACAATCAGGTGTAATACAATCAGTGTTCCACGAGGTTTGAATATTAGGCTCAAGGCATGTTTTGAAGTGGTAAAAAGATTCCCATTTCTTGAGTTTTAAAAACAGATGTGTTCCTGTGCCTGTAGCACTTCAGACTAATGACTACAGATTTTGGTTTGCTAACAGTGCCTTCACTCTTCAGGAGACAGATAAACAGTCATTTGTTGCCTTCTTAAGACAGGCATATAATTTTCTGCCACAGGTAGGAGGAAAAAATGCATTCAAGACATAAAGCGATAATGTGATACTACAGTTGTTGAAACATAACTTCTAATGCAGATTATGGCACTGTAAGTCACTACTTCTCTTCACAGGCTTCTGGTTTTTTTAGGTTTGGGTTTGTGTTTTTTTTTTTTAGTATTTTATCACATTTGAGTAAAAATCAGTATTTTTAATTTGTATTTCACACATCAATAGTTTGCAGACATAGTTTTCTCAGGTCATCATCGCCACTATCACAGAAAAAGAATATATGCAAGACACGCAGCTCTGCGCTAGTCAGCCTTTGCACTCTGTTGGAGATGGAACGTGCTCTCTAACCCCAGTGTTTTTAGTGCACACTTCATAGGTTATGATTTTTACAATTAAATTGTGTTAATTACCCTGCCCTATCAAAGCTTAAGATGTTGTAGAACCTGGGATAAATTCAGTCTTTCTTTCTTTTAGGTTGATCTTTTCCTCTTCTCTTATTCAATGGTTGCTTAATGTGGTATGTAGTTGATCTGACAAGACCAGTTTAGGGAGGGGATAAGTGAATCTTTCCTGTTCTCCCCTTCCTCCTTCTGCATCCCAGCATGCCACCCTTTTTAGCGTTCTGAAAAGGACTGTGTTTTCAGTTACAGGAAAACAGTATTCCTGTTCAGCGTTTTTCATGCCAGTTAAAACATTCCTAGATTTTTCCCCCCTGATGATATTAAATTAGCTCTTACAGAGTGTGAAGGTTTAATGTAGGCTGCCACTACTCTGTGTAAGAATTCAGATTAAATGCGAAACTATTGGAAATTTTTCATTGAAGTCCTATCTTCTTACAAACTTTTGTTAGTGTTTCAGAGTGAATTTGTTTTTACTAGGTTGATGTTCCCTGATAGCATATTTTTATTTAGAATCACGCTGTATATACAGCTTGCAACTCTTAATATTCCACTATTAAATTAATATTAAGTTCATATTAACTTCTTAATATTCCAGTATTAAAATACTGATATAATTACTTGCTATGATTATTTTACTTAAGAAGATGGCAGATGATACATGCTCACCAGAACTGTTTCAGATTGCTTTCAACATTTTGACTTTTGGTTT
>NW_010428508.1:25889-28528 GCF_000710305.1 Buceros rhinoceros silvestris
CTGCTGAGGTAACTTGATTGCTGGGACGTACTCAAGTATGTCGAGTAACATTAGTGAGCTGCTTTTATCTGAATATTTTTTTACTTTTGGAAAAAATTAACAACATTGAAGCAAAAACTTTGTATTTTTATCTAGAAAATTATAGTATGAATATTTCTTACCTATATCTTACACATTACAAATATAAAAATATATACTTGTGTAGATAAAAAGAACTTGTGCTTTTTGGTCTTAGTGTTCCCAGTTTTGTACTTACCCTGTATATAAGCTCTCTTCCAGCAGTGCACTTGACTACTGTTTTAAGATTGAATATTATTGTGCTGAACAAGAGAAAAGTGCAGTAGTCATTTGTGCACTTCTGACACATTCGATTTTGTGAACACAGATTTTGTTGGCTTCTGTAGCGAACAGAGCTTGCAAATGATGCTTTTGCAATCATTTGTCTCCCTCTAGTGGGAAGAGAGTACTTCTGATTTCTTTAAAGTTAGGAGTAAGAAGTCTTAACTCCTGTAGCAGTAGTTTCTGTAGTAATTTGAGTTAGAAGCAACAGGTTTGCAGTTTACCTGCCCATTCTTTGATCCTGTGAACATTTGGATAGTGTTTCTGTTATGACATTGGCATAAATTGAGGCAGATGTGAGTTTATTGACCTGACAAACTTGTTTCATGCTTTCTGAAAATTTAGTTTACCATTTAACTTCTAAAAAGTGGGCTAATTCATCTATCTGATGGGGAGTTCTAGTAGGACAGCCATATAAATCCAAATTCTACCGACGGGTTCTATTTTCACAGTAGCTTCATTCATTGGAAACTTTTATTTGAGTATCAGGGATTCATTTAAATTGATTTTTGATGTCACTTTGTAAGGAGGGTTTCTCCGGTTAGATAGTAGCAAATTGCTGTTGTGCAGTGTGATATGTCAGCAGTGTATGCATAAAAATTAATCAAGCATTTTTTTCAGTGTCTCTTTAAACCAAGTTCTGTTGCTGTTGTTTGTATGCTGCATGTATGAAAATCTGGTGGTTAGGGAGAGGCGTTTTTCTGTAAAAGACCCACCATCACTGCCATCCAAAATGCAAAACCCCAACCAACCAAAAAACTATCTCCCAACCTGAAGAGCAAACCTAAAAAAACCCCCAAACTCCATGTAAATAATTATTTAAATGTACAAATTAAACGCTCAAAATATCTCAGGTTGGCATGAGCAATTCCAGCAACCAAGAGTGCTGTAAACATCCTATGAAGAGAAGACCCTGCTTTATTGTTTTAGTGATTGTGTGATGTATACATAGTTCTTAAACTGGTAAATTGAAAATTATTTCACTGGTTGATTGAATAGATTAATTTGAAATATTCTGTGCTTCAAGTTACATGTTCATGAGAATGACTCTGCAAAAGCAATAGCTCATAGTGAAATTGTAAGATGTTTTAAGAAATTAACATTCTGAAATGTAAATGCACGCTGCAGAATTCTAGTGTGTGTAAATACTTGGCTGCCTGCTGGGAAAACCTGCATGTAATCTTCATGACAGTAATTGGGTGACTGATATTACTTAGATGAACTTTTTACCGAGTTAGGCCTTAGTTCTGTAGAGTATTAATCTCCTCAACTAACATTGTCAAACAGATCAGAACAAGTGAATTACTGCCACTGTGATATCTTAGATTTTTGGAATACAGACACCTCCTTGTTCTTAGAGCAGTGTTTCTATTGCCAGTCACAGTCACAAAGATGAAAGCTTAGTATCACAGAGTTTATTTGAAATTGGTTAACTGTTTTACTGAATGCTTAAATTTCATTTTAGAAAGAAAAAGTACAACTGAAGGTTTCCTTTCAGACATTCGGGCCCTGCGTTATGAGCGTACTCAGGTTTTGCAATGGCCGCAATGGTTGCGTTCATCATTTCTCCTCAGAGGTCCTTTTAACAGAGTATGATGTCAGCCAAGTGTTCTACATGATTCTGTGCAGCTGCTATGATGTCGATGGGATAAACAAAAGGCTCCTGCAGATAATTCATCTAGATCCCCAAAGTTCTCTGTGGGGTATGGAGCTTAATGGTTTCCCTGACATTAAATTATCTCCAGATAAATCAAACCAGCTGAAAGGCACTGGTCTTGTGGGGTTTTTTGGTGTGTGTAGTTCTTGTTTTGTTTGGGTTGTTGTTTGTTTTTTTTAACTAAATTGCCGTGTATTTGGCAAATTGACCCCATTGGTTTCAGAGTTGCATAGCTCATTTTTATCCTTTAATTCTTCATTACAATGTATGCATTCTGTAAACAGTAAAATAAACGTTGCAGATATTAGCCATTAATCAAAGGTGGATACTTCAGCTGTGGAATGGCTTTTAAAGAGTGGATAGGGAGTTTCATGTCATGAAAAGGGAAGACGAAGCATTAAAAAAACATGCTGTCCATTGCCATACTGGAAGATGTCACAGCTGGAAATAGTCTTGAGTTGTATTTTTCAAGTATTCTATTCTGTCTGTTGGATCTCTCTCTGCCTTAAGTATGTTTGAAGAATGCATTGTGTATGCTGATTCACAGGAAGGGATGTCTGTGCCACTTAATTTCCATTAATCAGTCTGTACTCTGAAGAGTTTTACTGGTGTTGCAAAAATTCTTAAGAAATAAGTAGGGAAA
>NW_010428508.1:28696-31545 GCF_000710305.1 Buceros rhinoceros silvestris
CATACAGATTTTTGCCATAATTTTCTGTTATAAAAATGAATATCTAGAAACTTTATGGCTCTTCCATTCTCAAAGGAAAGATTATTAGTCATTTTGCAGCAGCAGTTTAAATTTTTGAATTTTAACGTGTTCTTAAACACGTTTTGAGGAAGAGGATGGGCATGAGTTTGCATATCATTTAGAGCTTATAATAGCTTCATGAGGTTTCAATCAGTGTATTTGCAATTAGATCAGAGAAACCTAAAGCAACTGATCTGTAATTTAGAACTTTCTGATGTAAAAACTGTTTGTAATGCGCTGTAAACAAATCATATTATGTATAATGGAAGTTCTTTGCAGGTGGAGGACAGTTTCATGTGATTACAATAAAATTATTTTAAAAATAATCAGTCTTAAATGTTTTGCCATTTTAGAATAGCAGTAAATAGCAGTAAAGATTTTGGTGCCCCCATCTTTCTTCTCGTTGTTTATGTGAATGTACATCAAAATTTTCAAACTGAGATTTTGATTCTAGGAATAATAAATTGTCTTGACGACTGTATTTTTTTCTTTAATTTCGTTTCACTAGTGAGAATCCTATTATTTATAGGATTTTTTGTTTTAGTACCTTTTGTTTTGCAGCAATGACCTAAGTAATTTTTGGCTGCTTATTCTGGCCATTGTGGTGCAGTTTGCTTCCCCCCTCCACCCATGAGGCTTTAGCAACTCTAGGGAGAGGGGATGGGGGAGCTGCATTTTCTGGATTAAAAATACAATCCAGAGTGAAAATAACCTTAGAATTGTTTGGTTGTTTCTAACCAGTTCATTAAAATGATTCATGCTCTTTCTGTGCTTTTTTCTTCTACTTTCTTAATAGAAATAAGGTGTATTTGTAGATGACCAGATAAATAAAGAGAAATTTAGTAAACAATAATTACAGAAAGTAGTTATCTTTCTTGTAACAGAGGTTGTACATGTACTTGTGTGTGTTATTCTTTCCCTTTAGACTCCTAAAACACGGTTGACTTATACATATAAAATAGTCTAAGAGCACTCATTTTAAATTTTACAGGCTCTATATAAGTAGAGTGTATGGGACTAGGATTGCAGCATCCAAATTGAATTGCTAAGAATTCTGTAAAATAACAAGTCATCTCTAAAAATTAAACCTTTTTTCCTTTCAAAACTGTAGGCTTTAGTTGTATCAAAACAAGTTTATTAGGTGAGAATCTGTTAAGTATGGAACTTTCACATTTTAATAACGTGTCCCTTTAGAATAACTAGCAAAGCAGCATCAATTGTAATGCTGTTTGTGGAGTGAATTTTTTTCAAGCTAGTAATTCCTTTTAATATATGTTACCTTTGGCAGCCTGTTTGAACTGTTTGTACTGTTTGTATATATAATGTATCAGATTAAATTCTTTTGAAGGCACTTGGGTTACAACAGTTACAGTTATACTGAAGTAGTGTTTAGAGAAAACACAGATATGCATTGAAATAGACTTTTTACTGTACTAGACTTTCGAAACAGGGGCAAGCAATTAGTCTCCACTGCACTAGGGAAGGACAAGCAGTTGTTATGTGTGTTATTGCTGCTGGTTATACAGCAAGTTTTACTTGGAATACTGACTTCTAATTAAAATATCCTGTCTTCATTACCCCAAGTATACATATTTTTGGTTGCAGGAAATAGATAGCTCTTAAAAAATAAAGGCCTTATGAAAATTGTGGGTCGTCTTCTTTAGTGCTGTTTTCAAAAAAAGATGGTACTTTCATGATCTCTTGAAATTCTTGATTATCTTAAGGCATATAATAAAGCCATTGAGAGTTTAAATAGTTGTAATGTATTAGTCCTTTTTTTTTGCAGCGTATGTAACAAAAATTAAAATCTGCCTTATGTGCTGATATAGTATTTAGGGGGCGATTGAGTCATCAGTTACATTTGCCACCCCTTATAATTCAACACCCCTTACTCGCCCCAAAAAATCATAATGCCCAAACTTCTGTTTAGCTGCTTGTAAATGCAGAGCTTAATTACACTTGCAAACAGTGTATTTTGACAATTAATGAGTAAAACCAGTCCTCATTATATTTTATTGTACTTAAAACATTGTTAGTTAGTTGGAATCTGGCCAGTAGGGGTTCTCCATAAACTCTGGCTGATGTGTTTCTCTTGATGTAAGAGTACAGTTTTGTTGTTTTGGAAAATTAAACTTTATTTAAAAACGAATGTGAACTAGTGCTTTAATCTTACAAATACTAGAGCACAAAGTGGTGCAGAAAGAAAACTGGTACCTTAGAATCTGCACAAATACTGTAAGTCATGTTGTAGTCAGGCATGCTGGTCAGCCTGACTTGACCTTGTTTACAGTTTGAGTCTTGCCACTGTTATGGTTGGTACAAACCTGAGCTTTATTGCATTTTGATATAGGAAATAGTGGCATATTATCTCACTATATATGTTCTGCTTTAGTGTAATTAATTTATTTCCTTAAGATAATAGTAATACTTTGAAAATAATGTTTTTTCCGGGTTATTTAGGATGACCTAACTTTAAATGGCCATTTTGCCGTGGTGGAGATGACATTTAGCTGTCCACTGCCTTAGAATGGTATGGGCACTACTGTAATTAGATTATGAATGCAATACTTGAAGTGGCTTCCCATTGTGTATCTGTTGGTTTTCTGACAAAGAAATGTGGTTTGATTGTTGTCATCATCCTCTGTCTCAGCTTCCAACATCCAAGACATAAATCCTGCAATTGTTTCATGAGCTTCCATGAGTTTTTTGAGACCTTCCATGTGTGCTAGCTAGGAGAATGTAGTATAGTAACTAGCTCTTCATCAGGAGTTGTTCTTTTTTTTTTTTTT